>NC_135479.1:160488132-160745632 GCF_052094955.1 Ictidomys tridecemlineatus | reverse complement strand
GGTTTTCTTTAACACATATTCTTTGACTAGTTGTAATGCAGATATGTCTCAGAAGGCAGAATAATTTGAGAATGAAATGATTCCCTCTTGAGAATTTACCCAAAGCTAATATATTTTAAAATGGGATCTCTGCAAACACAGTGAAAAGTGCTGTCTACAAATGATACATAAATATGTCTTATTTGTGAATTGTTTCATGTCTGTGTTTGTGTTCTCAAATAAATGATGAGCTTATTGTGGGCAAGTTTCATATCTAATACTTTCAAATATCATCCAATAAATGATATCTTG
Source organism: Ictidomys tridecemlineatus (assembly GCF_052094955.1). Taxonomy (NCBI): domain Eukaryota; kingdom Metazoa; phylum Chordata; class Mammalia; order Rodentia; family Sciuridae; genus Ictidomys; species Ictidomys tridecemlineatus. The sequence continues at coordinate 160,745,341 of NC_135479.1, read as the reverse complement.
CTGGGAAGAGAAGATTTTCAATAGTATAAATTGATTTGTTGATGGATAGAAAGCAAATATCTTGGAAGTGATAAATTGACTTCCAAACGTGCTAAACTCTGAAACTGGAAGAATCAGCCTGTTTAGAATCAATTTTCTTGATTATGTTGTCATTGGTCTTTTTTATCCTTTAAGGAGAGGACTATCTAATAAAATAATGCTCAATGACCTTTTTTTTAAATAGAAGAGGAATACAAGCTCACAACCATCTCAAAGGAAAAAGTGCAAAACAGTCACAAGGTGTGTGTGTGTGTGTGTGTGTGTGTGTGCACGTGCACGCATGAGTAATTTTTTGCTTAAATTTAAGTAATATTGTCTCCCTAAAAGCTAAGACTTTTGGAAAGTTCAATATTCTAAAATATCCCCTTACCAAAAAAGGTAATAGGGAAAAAGGTTATTTTTAAAATTGATTTTCTACAACACTGCTCTGCACATGCTTTCTCCCCAGGTAGCAGGTGCTATCTCTACGCCCTAAAATCAATTGTTTTCATATGAGTCTTCTCTAAACATCCCTTCAATATTGATCATTTTCTTTTCAACTTTGCAAAATATGATGTCAGCACATTATTTCATTTTAGGGGAAACATTATGGCCCATGGCTCTTGTTGAAAGGAGAGGCCTAGTGAGCAAGTCTAAGTGTGATGTGCAATGGCTTCCAACCCAAAGGCTCACAAAGACCTGTGACATGACCTGGTATGCAAATAAGTAGGGATAAGCAGAACTTCCTTCATCAGAATTTGAATTAAGACATGTAAGAAGACACTAAGAAACAGGAAATGAAAGAGAATCAGGAGATTGAATCCCAGCTTTGACGCACACAACGCAATGGAGGAATTATAAGGAAGAAAAAACTTAGATGTAATGAACAACAAACAAAACAAAAACAGAGAGAAACATTAGGCTGATGGAGTACTTGTGTTGGGGCGAGTGGACACTAACAGGGGCTGGGCTATGCTGATATGGGTCGCCAGTGTTATCAGATAAGAGAACCTTCCATTTAACTCCTAGCTCTGGGTGCTCAGGCTCAACCATGATGTGTGCCTCCCCCCCCCTCTTTTTTTTTAAGAGAGACAGAGAGAGAGAAATTTTTTTTAATATCTATTTTTTAGTTCTTGGCGGACAGAACATCCTTGTTTGTATGTGGTGCTGAGGATGGAACCCAGGCGGCACGCATGCCAGGCGAGCGCGCTACTGCTTGAGCCACATCCCCAGCCCATGTGTGCCTCCCTTGATACTACACATTTGGTATTGCTCACCATTGTATAATCCATGAGCTCTGTGGTCATGTCTTTTTACTCTTTTACTCAAATACCTAAACAAAACTTGATACTTCCTAAATGTTTCCTGATCAACTCAAAACAATCGAGAGAGGTCCTATAAATTCATCTTCACCCAGAAATCCACAAATTCCAATTTATAAAATTGTTATTTTATAAATTTTAATTTTTAATTTATAAAATAACAAGAATTACTTGGAACATGTTTATTTCCCCCTTTTGTCATTATTATTAGGGCTTGGCAATAATAATTCAGCATAACTGGAGACAAGTATCAAAATACTTGTATATCTGTAGGTAGTTGAATTTACTAAATGTCAAGAACTTATCAAAGATTGTTTCTACTAAAAAACAAACAAAAAATTATTGAGATATAAGAAGAAGCAAGAGTGTATAATATTTTTTTTCATTTGATTATTGCTTCCCACCACCTGCTTTTCAAATGGAAAAAAGCCAAATACAAATTCACAATTTTTAAATGAAAAACACAAAAATTAGTATTAAAAGAGTCAAATATGCAAGTCACAGGAAAATGCCACAATAATTTCTTGGTAATTTCAAACTCTATACAAATGGATAAAACAGAAGTACTAGTCTTATTGAAATTAAAGACAGTTATTAAGTTATCATGCAGTATCTTCTTTTGACTAAATAATTTTAGCTTCCTTAGCATTTTTAGAGAAGTCCTTTTCCTCCCTTGAGTCATTTGGTCAGATTTTTCTGAACCAGCCAATCTCTCCACATCCTTCTCACGTAATTTCTATGACTTTACAATAACTTGTGTTTAATGGCAGAGGGGACCCAAAGGATCAAAGATTTATTTGGCTCTTGTTGGCTTGTATCACAATAGCGACAGAATGTTCTGGCTTATAGACAAGAGGAAGCAATAAATATAGCATGTCTGACCTTCAGAAAAGTTTTGGATTCTATTATAAATGCTACTTTATTCAGAAAGCCAGAAACCTAATTGTCTTCATTACACAACAGACGGGGGTGGGGCAGGGCCAGGAGGCCTCAACTTTCCCTTCCAATTCTCATAACCCTGAACCAAATAGTTGAGCCCTTCTGAATATTTGGGGCAGGGACATTTCTTTCGGTGCTCTCTTCACACTGTGGCCTTTCTGACTTATCTGTGAATGATCCAGGTGTACTTTTCAGCACTGCACCCCTGCTGTTTTTCCAGATACTAGCATTCATTTTTATAAGTTTCATATAAGTTTTGCCCACAGAAATATGGGTACAGGGCAGTGGCAGAGGATAAAATAAATAGGAAAATTTTAAGACTATTAAGAAATTAACTCAGTGATTTAAATTTACAACCTGATAATCAGAAAATTTATCATTATCTTGATCTGCACCTAAAATGGTCCCCTTTGATATCATTGCTGGTTCAAGACAGACTACTGAGGAGAAATAGAGTTAAGATATTGAATGGAGACTTAATACACCAAAGTTATAATACTTACTTTGAATTGGTAATTAGGCAACTTTTCAGTTTTCAAAGTTTCATTCATTTGAACAACATACATGGAATAATACATGCACCATATAACTTCCTAAGCAGTTGACCTCAACAAATAAAGAAGTTGACTTTGAAGACTCCAAAGTTCTTTCTCTCTTGAAAAGTGCATGCTTTTTGGCCTTACTGATATTCAAGGCTAAAGAAGTTGCTTGGTATCTTCATTTCTTTTTTGGATATTTATTTCACTTTGCTCCTACTCTGAGGTGTTTCATTCTACAATAATCACAGATTCTTAACTGAACACATACTTTTAAAAGCTTACTCAATTTACATAGGTTCTATTCAACTAAAAACAGATATGTGGCCTTTACCATATCCCAATACACCGTCCATTTTTATATTCGTTATATTTAATGATCATGGGTGTTATGGTTTGGATGTGAGGTGTCCCCAAATCTCACGTATAAGACAATGCAAGAAGGTTCAGAGAAGAAATGATTGGGTTAGTAGAGGAGAGCCTTAACCAATCAGTGATTCAACCCCCTGATAGGGATTAAGTGAGTGGTAAATAAAGTGGTAGGTGTAGCTGGAGGAAGGGGAAATTGAGACATGGCATTGGGGTATATATTTGTATCTGGTGATTGGACTGTCCCTGCTTCCTCATTATGTGAGCCATGTCCTTCTGCCACACTCTTCTGCCAAGATGTTCTGCCTCACCTTGAACCCAAGAAGTGAAGGTGACTTTCTATGTACTAAGACCCATGAAACCATGAACCCCTAGTAAACTTTTCCTGTTCTACAGTTGTTCTGGTTAAGATTTTAAGTCACAGCAACAAAAAAAGGCTGACTAAAACAAGTGTAACCCAAAAGCTCATGAGAAAAATTATTATATCTTACGTTATTTGACAGTTTGCCTATATACAGTCTATTTTGTATTGGTCCTATTCAATAATCTAGGGTACAAACCAAGGCTGCCAGGATAAGATTTCACAGCCTCTAGGGTGAGGGGTTAACCTGGGTTTTCACAAGTTAGTCTAGGCAATGAATGTTTCCCATCTATAGGTACAGTAACATTTTTTTGCCCTATTATGTGGTGATGAATGAATTAAAACTTTTTCAAAATTAGTTTAGATGCTTTGTGCCACTTATATTATATGTAATTTGCAAGAAAAAGAACTTTTGGAGTCACGAAAGTACAAATGTGATGGCAGAGATTGTTTGGTAAGTTTAGATTAGAGGCTGTTTGCTATACCACTTGTCATTTTACTTAAGGATATATTTAATATCATGCAGAAAATGCACATCTCACCTTTTTGATGTAATAATATTTCAAAAAAATTTGATTTGCATGAAGTCAATACTGTAAATAAAACATGGATATTCTGCTTAATTTTTTTAAAAAGAGTGATGAATAGCTTTTCTTGAGCTTATTTAAGTTTCTTGAATTTAAAACTTACATAGCAGGATGAACTAGCATGATGGCAGATGCCAGAGAAAATTAAGATTTTATGGGCATAGAAGAGAACTCCACATATAGCATGGAAATAAGACAAACCACAGATTTTCAAATAAGTTGCTAATCTTATTCTCTGTTCATATCCACTCTCTCTGTTTATCCTGACCTGAAGTGTTTATGAGGTTCCAGTTTTATGCTTCACTAAAACAAAGACTGGCAGTAATGCTGAATCTTATCATATTGTATTATATTTCATTCAGGTAGAAAAATGGTCATAAGGGACTAAAATAAGAAAAATTTATATCTTAGAAAGCTACTATGAATAGGATTTCTAACCTAAAGACCCAGAACGGAAAAGTCAAACATTTTATAAATAAGTTTGTGTGCGTATGTATGTGAAAGAGAGAGAGAGAGAGAAAAGAGGAAGAGAGGGTGGGGGAAGACTGAGAGACAAAATAGGGCAGGGTAAATGTAGAGAAGGATGCTTCAAATATACTTGATCTAGAGGTTCATAATGAGAGCACAATTAGTGATAGACAATAACTGCAGTCATGAACCTCATTTCCTTACTAGTTAAGCAAATTGTTTAAAAACACATGTGCTAGAAAAAAATTACAAAAGCTAATAAGTTTACAATTTATGCCTATTAAGAAATATAGACATATACAAACACTTTGTTTCAAAAAATTTAGAGAAAAATAATTTATGAAGTATATAAAGATAATACAAATGTAAAAGCCAGTGATTAAATAAGATGACTTTGTGAATCAAACAAAAAGAACTTTATGTCTCTCTCTCTCATATATTCATAACCAATCCTCTCTGACAAAGACACAAGCTAGTATAATTGTCAAAATGTCAATGATTACTTTAAACCAAGAAACAATATGTTTCATTCATTCTAACTAAGAAAATAAATTATTATACTTAAAAATATAGCAACACCATGTGCAGTGGTGCACATCTGTAATCCCAGCAAATTGGGATGCTGAGACAGGAGGATCACAAGTTTAAGGTCAGCCTCAGCAACTTAGTGAGGTCCTCAGCAACTTAATGACACCCTATCTCAAAATAGAACATAAAAAGAACAAATAACAAAAATAAAAACTAAGGGGATATAGCTCAGTGTTAAAGAACTCCTGGGTTCAATCCCCAGTAACCCTCCAAAAAAAGTATAATGACAGAATGGATTAAATTCCCTTCAATACTTCATTTAATTGCTGAGGTAATTAAAGCTGGAATGTTGAGTAACTTATCAACTCACATAGTTAGTAAGTGACTGGTGTAAGATACGAATTAGTGTTCTGTTGTTCTTGAATTAGAGTAGCAAAGTGGTCGATCTGAGCAATTTGGTGAGAAATAAAGCTCAAATTGCCATTCAAATGTTTTAAAAGAATGAAGGCAGGTCAGTAAATACACTTTGCTGAATCCCTTCCAATTATTGATCACTACGTTAAAAATTACTTCAAAATGAAATGTCTTGAAATCATTGAACATTTTCTTTTGCTCACTCTTTTACAGATCAGAAGATCAGGAAGTACTCATGTGGGTGGTCACCTCTTTTCCATTTGGCATCAACTGGGGTCACCTGATGATGGAAGATCAAATTCTGAGAAGGCATTTTCATTCTTAGGCACCTTAGTTTTTCTTGGCTTTTATATCCCTAATGTGGCCTCCTACCCTCCAGGTCCCTCCACTTAAGCTTGGGTATGGGTAGCTGCACTTATTATATGGTGACTACTTTATGACAGCCACTTAAGGGTTGTGTTCACCACTGTCAGTCGTGCATATTCTACTGGTTCAATAGACACTAGGCCATCAGAGTCAAATATGTATAAAAATAACTTCTGCCTCTTGATGGGAGAATTGTAAGGACTAATTTGCAGATGGAGATATTTTGTGGTGACTTTGGAAGACAAACTGTCACAGGCCTCAAGCCCTGACATCCCAGATTGCTTTAATTCTAGCTTCTTGAGACATTTAATACACTTGCTGTCCACAAAAGGACTTAAGCTTCTGGTTATCCACAAAAGATTATTTTAACATTTACTACTAATACATCTACTTCTAATTTTAAATGCTAACTATGTTTGGATAAATCAATCTTGAAAATATAAATGATAAAATATGCACAAAAATACAAAACATGAAAATTACATTAAAAGATTACAACATAAAATATTAACAAATCATTAGAAGTAAAAAAAAAATTAAAGTTTTGGATACAGGGATAACAACAGATTAAGAATTGTAATCAGAAAAACCAAGAATTTTGTATTCTAAATGATACTACTAGAAGTTTGAACTTGAATAGTGTCAGACTTTACTCTGATGAGGACCCATGAAGGAGATAGTACATACAAAGTTCTCATAGAGTGTCTAGCACAAAGTTAAGTTAGGACCCAACAAATTTTAATTATATTTACTTTTTAACTTGGAGGATGGTCTGATACTTTCCAGTTTTGGGTGCAATATTTTATGTTTGTATATATAAACTTGTATCACCTAATTTTTAAAAATTTGTTCTAATTAGTTATATGTGACAGTGAAATGTATTTTGACATATAAACTTAAATGGAGTATAATTTCTCATTCTTCTGGTTGTAAATGATGCAGAATCACATAGGTTGTATAGTCATATATGTATAGTGGGTAATAATATCAGATTAATTCTACTATTTTTCTACCTCCATACCCATCCCTCCCTTCACTCCTCTCTACCTAATCCAGAATGATGCTATTCTTCCCGTGACTTGTGAATTAGCATCTTCATATCATACAGCCTTTGATTTTTTGGTCTTCAACAACCAGCAAGCCAGGTCTACAATTCTTTAAGTAGAAGTACTGGGTTTTAAATTTCATGTCTACCTTTGTACTTACCTTACCCCTTATATTTAATTGGGCTCAGTATTAGTACTGAGAGTCAGACTTACATCTTCTCTGTCCTATCAATGAAGGTCTAGCATCTCAAATTAACTCAGGTTGTTATATTGAAGGTTGTACTTGAGTAAGGCATCAAAAGAAAATATTATGAAGTTTACAAGAAAAATATAAAATGATATTAGCAAGAGTAAAACCATATAGAGTTTGTATACTAGCTACAATGCAAGAAGCATGAACCAAATCTTTACTTCAAACTTCAGTTTGAAGAACAACAGCTTGGTGATATACTCTTCTAAACCTTATATTTAAAATATTGTATACTTGAGAGAAATAAATACATCTAGTATACCAAGAAGCAAGTAATAGCACCATAATTACACTAATGTTTTTATATTAACCAAGTTTAGACTTAAAGAAAAATTCAGAAAATTTAATGTACTGTAATCCTCCAAACTAACAGTTGTTCTTTAACCACAGTTGTAGAAAATAAAATACTTTTTTTTTAAAGAGAGAGTGAGAGAGAGAGAGAGAGAGAGAGAGAGAGAATTTTCTCAATATTTATTTTTTAGTTCTTGGCAGACACAACATCTTTGTTGGTATGTGGCGCTGAGGATGGAACCCGGGCTGCACGCATGCCAGGGGAGCGCGCTACCGATTGAGCCACATCCCCAGCCCGAAAATAAAATTCTTAAGACTACTTTTTCTAAGTAATAAAACTTAACACAATAAATTATCTCGATAGATAAGAGCAGATTAATGTTTTAAGAAATCCTTGTTACTTTGACAAATAGAAAATTAAACATTGGTTTATATCAGGTCATTAATATTGGACCTTAGTCGTTAGCCTTAAAGAACTTAAACTGATTGTGTTAATTATATATAACCAATTTAGTTGCACACAAACTTTTTGAAATTTACCTTCACAAACTTTCTGCAACTCACTTAGGCAGTATATAACATTTCACTTTACCAAAAAAAGATTTGCTGATCCAGAAACATTCTTTTCTTGTACTTTCCATACTAAAATATTTTCCATACATAGAATCTATCTATATCTCTTCCTTAGTTTTTGCTCTTTTAAAATTCATATTCTTAAATAATATTTGTGAAATTTATGAATTTAGACAAATTACTTGATGGGATTTAAGAAGTCAAGAGAACTTGATTTTATTTCTAGCAGTTGCTGTTTTAGCACTATAACTATACAAGTTAATTAGATGTCTCAGCTAACCAGTACATTTATGACTAATCCCATTGATGTTAAATCTAATTTACTCATTTTTAACTGTAAAAACCAAGATATTAGGCAAGTGTACTTAACAGTATTAGCCTTCTCTTCCCTGTTGAGAAAAAAAGCTAGAAGCAATGGATATTATATTCTAGACATTTTATTGAAAGCAACACTCTGTTAATTGTCTGACCACCTAGGAACTTGTAATTTTTTTTCTTTTTCTTTTTTTAGTCATAGATGGGCACAATACCTTTATTTTATTTGTTTCTATTTTTATGTGGTGCCAGGGACTAAAGCCAGTGCCCAAATATTTTCCCATGCCATGCTAGGCAAATGCTCTACCACTGAGCCACAACTCCAGCCCCATGATTTAGTAATTTTAAATACATCATTCCTCTCATTGGTTTACCTAATTTAAATTGAACTTTTTTTAAGTCATGTGAACTAAAAGGTATTTGGATCCATCTTTCTTTTAAATTTTGATTTATGAGCACTCATTTATGAGCACTCATTTACCTATATTCCAATTTGAATACAAGGTACATGATGTATGAACACACACATATGTAGACACACGATACAAAACAAAATTGTGCACATATACATAAAACAGACACGAAAGAGAAATCTTGTATTTTTGTTGGAGATCTTCACAGGTATGAGAGAATGATACAGTTGTTTTTTAAAGCTTCTTTTAGATTTAACCTGTTAGAAATTAAAAGCTTATCAGACATTTACATTAGATCTTAAATTTAGGGCAGGCCTATACAGTTGGAAATGCCAGGCATAAAGTCTGACAACCATGGTGGGCACTGAAATCAAGGTTTTAAGTGGCCATCTGTCCTTGAGGGCTATCAGATTTATTGCCAACATCACCATGTGTATGTGGGGGCAGGGGAAGTTTGCTCACAGAAATCACTGGAAACAGCCAGAGCCCCCATTCCAGAACCTCTCTGATGTCACACTTGTCATCATGGCACTCTTGGTACAAACCCAGAAGAGCCATCTGGTGGCTTTCATTTGTTTGAGAGCAGGTGACCGAGCTATGACTGTCTCAAATCTTTTCTCACCCCCACCCCAAACACCAATCATACATGTCTGGCTTTTCCCAAGCCTTTTGGTTTCATCTAATATGGCAGCACTGGTCACTATGAGTGTCATATTTTTCACATTCCCTTGAGTATCCCATGCAAGCTGTCAGATTTCTTACAAAGAGCTAGAAGAGAAAATTGACAGTGATAGTGAAGAGTCAGGGAAGTGGAGAAAGAGAGTCAGGAGTGGGAAGAAGGATATATAGTTAGAAGCACAGAGATCTAGAGTGCCTGATGCATTTAGGAAACTATGGGTAATGCTAGTGACATTTGGTGGAATGTCTGTGATGTGTCTCTAGCCTAGATATTTAAATCTGTCCTTAAGGTGTGTGAATCCTGTCTCAGGTGTGCCAGGCCTCATGGGGCACTTTGGGTTGCCCCAGACTAGAACTGAGTCTGGCTATGTTTTCAGCTGCTGAACCCTGGCCCAGAATGGAGAGTGGACCTTTCCAGTGGCCACTGGGCTCCTCTGTCTCCTCTCTTTCTACAACCTCATTTCCATGAATATATTGGATCCAGGCATTTTGCACAGAGGTAAGGTCCCAGAATCTGGGAGGAGGAGGTGGCAGCCCAAGGGCTGAGGCCTATAGGGGTGATTTCTAAAGTGTTAATTCCACCTATGGCCTCAAATTCCCTTCTCTCCATGTCATCATTAATTAGGCCCTAGAACTTCATTTCCCAAGCCACTGAGGTATGATAAAATACAATACTGAAAGTTTTCCAGTTGCTTGTGACTACAACCACTGATCACTATTCCAAAGGGTTGAGCTCCATGCAGAGCTCTTCTGGCTGGAAACCCCCTTCTCTTTTACTGTCAGTCCATGTGAATGGTCAGCTTGCTCAACAGGGACCAGGATTCCTGTGTCCACCTCCTCCCTACCCTCTTATTGCCCGGTGATGCTATGGGACTTCCTCAAGCAGCAGAGTTCTGGAAGGGCCTCCTGCCACTGCCCAAATGTTTTCCCATGTCAGGCTCTGTCCAGCAGGACCCAGAGGCACCCTATATGGCACAAGTGAACAACAAATCTTTCCCAATGCCATAGTGTACCAAATGTAATTTCTACTGCCTTCCATGAATCTACCACTGTAAAACTTCTGACATCTGTGTGGAAGTGAGTACTCTTCCTCCCTGTTCACTCACCAACCCATCTATAGGTATCTGGCCAGGACTAGGAATCCTCCCATAATAAGGGGGCCAGGTGTCAGTATGAGACCATCTTCCCACACTGATAAAAGTAGCACTTAGACATTGTTGGTCACTTACATATGTCATCAGCTCTGTGTCTACACCTGTCCTGAGAGACTGGCCTTGTTCACAGGTGCTAACATGCAAAGGGCATCCCATTCATGGTGACCCGGTGGAGTCAGGGGGAGAATAGGCAGTGACTGTCCCATCCCCTGGTTTGCTGATACTATAGACCCAGACCTTTAGGCCAGATGATGGGTGTGTGCACCTCTGGGTTTCTTTGTGTGTCCACCTCTGTGTGTCCCAGCTGAAGGGTTTCCTGGGTTCTGAGTGCTTTTCTCTCATGTACACACCCTGCACAGGTTTACAAGTGAACAAGGCTGGCTGGGCAAGGGTGTTTCCTTCATCCTTATCCAGTATCTGAGAAAATAGAGACCCAGATTTATTCTACATCCTGTTCCAAGTGACATGGGCAGGTCTTGTCTCTAAAGACCTCAGTCATGACAGGTGACCTGATGAGCCATGGAGTCCTAACTGTTCTCTAGCAATGGAAATGCTGCTTTCTCCCTGGAGATGGGAGCTCAAGTGTAGGGCCAAGAGCAAGCGGCCCAGAGGGCTGGTTTGTGGGAGGCCTCAGGATTTGGGGGTGCTGGAAGCCAGGCCAGATAGACCCTCAGTGCTGCCTCCTCTCCCCTAGGAATTCAACCATCACTGCAGGTGGGTAAACAAATGTGTGGGGCACCGCAACATCAGCCTCTACATGCTGCTCCTCCTCTCATTGTGCCTCTACCTGGGTGCTGTGCTGGCTAGCTGTGTGGTATTCCTGGTACACAGGAAGAACATGCCCTTCATGGACCGAGCCCTGACGTATCCACAAAGTCCCAAGGGCCCACACTGGGACCAGCTCTGGTGGAGGGGAGAGAGAGGCTGACAGCCAAAGGGCTGGGTAACCGAAGGCGGGGCTGACTAGGCGGGGCTAGAGGGAGAAGACAGTTGAGAGGACCCTTGAAGGATACATTGAAGTCCAGTGAGATTGGAACATGATGGCCTGTGGAGTTGAGAATCCAGGGGGGCACTGAGTTGGGTAATGAAGGTTGAAAAGGGACAGGAGGGACCACAGTGTGGTGCCGTGAGGTTCAGCTTGCATTTACTGGACTAAATGTCCAGTCCAGGGAGAAAGAGCAGGTGGACTTGGCTAGGTGGGGCGCAACAGGGAGGGATGAGTTGGTGGAAAGGTGGGGCCAGGGAGGAACTGTCCCCTGCTTGTCTTCTTAGCCTGTGCACAGCTTCATAGTGGCTGTACCTTCCATTGGCCTCCTGCTGCCACTCATCCTGCAGCTGCTCATCAAGACCAGGGCAGTGAGCACTGCAAGGTGCCCCTATGAGGACCAGGTAAGCTGGATCAGTGTGTGTGCCCTGATATCTGGCTAGGAAGTGACATCCTGCACCTCTGCCACTAGGCACTATCTGTACTTTCTCCACTGCCCTTGGCCCTGATGGTTCCCCTGAGTCCTTCCAGACCCACCTCTTAAGATGCAGCTCAGATCTCTCCTCCCCATGGAGCTGGGTGGCCATGCTCCCTCTTAGGTGCATTGCATTGAAAACCTACTGTGAGCTATGCTGTGTGTTATTTGAGAGATGGGTATAGAGGTGAGTAAGTACATCCTGCCCTCGTGTGGATAAGCAGCTTGCAATCAGAATGACACCAGCTGACACCCAGGAACACTCGAAGAGATGGTGTTGGTCCTGAGTGTTGTAGCAGACAGGAAGAAACTGGGAGTTTGGCGAGGCATGTGCTGAGAATGTGCTAGAACATGCCACTCTGTGTGACCTAGGTGTGATTTTGGATTGTCAGAAGGCCGGATGGCATTGCCTGTGAGACGCACATCTATGCAAAAAAGGCATGGAAACAGGGAAGTAGGATGTTAATAGAATGATGAAGAAATGGATCTAATTGAAGCACAAGGTGGCATGGGCAATGAGGTTAACCCATAGGGTCAAAATTAGAAAGGCCCAGAAAATCAATCTTGGAATTTAGTTTTGATGAAGTACAAACCTGGAAGCCATGGTAAAATTTTGTAAAGATGTCATTTATTGAGGAATAATTTGCAAACAGATTTCCTTTTTAGACTATAGTTTGGGAATTTGACAAATGCATACCATTGAGTACTCCTCACCATGATCAACGTTAAACCAGTTTCATTATCCAGAAAACCCTTTCATCTCTTGTCAATTTCTCTCCCTACATCCTTATGGGTTTTTGCTTTCCAGAATCATATATAAGTGGAGTTGTGGCTTTTTAAATCTGGTTTCATTCATTTAACACAACACATTTGAAATTCATCTATGTTGTTGGTCATATCAGTAGTCTGTTTCCTTTTACTTCTGTGTAGTAGTGTATGGATGCCCTAACTATTATTATATATTCACCATTGAAGGACTTTTACAGTGTATCTAGATTTTGGAAGTAGTTTGTTATTGTTCTTGTTTTGTTTTGCCTTTATACATGTGCTCTTTGGGGGGCCATTACAATTCTTAATACACATATATACCACAATTTTTGTAGTTCTGTTTGTTTGTTTGTTTTTGCACCAGAAATTGAACCCAGGGGCGCTTAATCACTGAGCAAAATTCCCAGCCCCCTCTATTTTTTTTTTTAATTTGTTAAATTTTTGAGACAGGGACTCTCACTAAGTTTCTTAGGGCCTTGCTAAGCTATAGAGGCTGGCTTTAATCCTCCTGCCTCAGCTTCCCAAGCTTCTGGGTCTACAGGCATGGACCATTGGGCCCAGCTAGTTTAGGGGCAGTTATAAATAAAGCTACTACAAACATTGGTGTACAGGCATGTGAACACAAATTTTCATTTCTATTGAGTAAAGTTTTAAGGGTTCAATTGGTGAGTCATAAAGTAAAAGATGGAACTTTATAGGAAAAAACTGTACAGTTTCTTCTTTCTACCAGCAATTTATGAGAATTCCAGTTCCTCTGCATCTTCATCAATGCTTGACACTGTCATTTGTTGCTATATTTTGTTTTCAAATTGTAACCCTTCCAATAAATGAGTAGTCATATCTCATTAGGGCTCCAGTCTGTGTTTTCCCAATGAGTAATGGTGTTGAGCATATTTTCATGTCTTATCAGCCATCTGTATGTCTTTGGTAAAGTGTTTTCTCCAATCGTTTTCCCATTTAGAAAACAATAGGTTGTTTTCTTATTGAGTTTCAGGAGTTCTTTATACTGGATTGAGATCCACGTCTTGCAAATCTTTTCTCGTGATTTATCATTTCATTTTCTTCATAGCATCTCCAAAGAGCAGGAGTTCTTAGTGGTGTTGTTTTTCCAGTAATGGGGATTGATTCAGGGGTGCCCGACCACGGAGTTTCTTCCCCAGCAGTTGTTATTGTTGTTTCTCACTCTACATGGAACATCATGTCACCTGTGAGGAGCAGTTTCATTACTTTCTTTCCAATCTCTGAGTCTTTATTGCTTTAACTTTTGAGTGTGGAACAGGAATGAGAAGGGTGGTCATGACGGCCTCGGGACACTTTACTATGACAACAACTCCTCTAAAGGCTCCTTCAGGAAGACAGGTGGGCAGTACCACTGGGGGAAGGGGAAAGCTGCAGACCCAGGGACAGCTGAGAAGACAGAGGAGCCTGTGGGCTCAGCACTTCCCATCCTTAGTCACCCTTTCACCACAGCCATATCTGGTCCCCTCCCCCCTGTGACTCCTCTGCTTGGCCCTTACTCCTCAGCCCTGTGGCCTGCCCTTCTCCTCCTCTCTCCAGCTTCAGTTCATCATTTAGTTTTCCTGGCAGCATTTTCCCTTCCCCCATCCTGTGGTTCTTCTAGATCCAGGTCAGGCCTTAGGCCATTGCCCTTCCTCCTCTGCTCTGCTCAGAATGAGGCTCTCCATGTCCAGATTGCCCAGTCTCAAGGGACCTAAATGTGGCCTGCACTCTGGGATTCACAAGACAGGGCTCCTTTCCATTATCTGCAGCACCTGAAACAGGCACTAATTCCATGCTCCACCTTGCAGTCCCTTCCCTACTCCATTTCCTGACCAGAGCTCCTCCTAGAGCTGTGAGCTGGGTTGCCTACATGGGTCCCATGATACCTTCTTGCTGCATTACCTTGGCCACTCCCCAAGGTGCCCAGGGCCTCATGTTGAAACTGCCATTAGCACCCTGAGAGTAGGGTGGCCTTGCTGTTTAGTGTGTTTTCAACATCTGCTGTAGTAACTGGAGTTTATTTTTTTGCTATTGGGTATTGCACCCAGGGGCACTTTACCACTGAGCTACATCCTCAGTCGCTTCCATTTTTTATTTTGAAAAGGGGTCTCGCTAAATTGCTGAGTCTGGTCTCAAACTTGTGATCCTCCTGCCTCAGCGTCCTGAGTCACTGGGATTGCAGGCATATACTAAGATGTCTGGTTTGACTGAGGCATTTTTGATGCCCTGAAATATTTCTGGGTGGAGTGTATCTGAGTGTAGAGCATGTACTTTGGAACAAACAAAAGAATCAACATTTAAGATGGAAGAAAAGAGATAAAGGAAGAGAGAATCCTGATGCCCTGAGCCCCCAGCTTCAGAGGAAGAAGCAGAAGGAGCACAAAGTTGGGCAGAAGATAAACAACAAGAAGATACCACTTGATTTTGGTCCTGTTGATTATGAGGTCTTTTGAGACACAGAATGTGATCAGGAGCTCAGGAGTGGAATCAGCATGAGAGACTGCTCTGCCTGCCTCAGAATTGTTTGATTCTCTTCATGTCTGATAGTATTCCCTGGGGTGGTGGTGGGGGCAGTAATAGAAATTTAGTGCTCAGTTCTTAAAAATGCATTATCATTCCTTTCAACATTTTTCTATACATTTTGTGCAATCCACTTTTCTATATTTTATCCATATTTGATTAAACTTTTTTTCTCTAAATTTAAAAACTCATTTTTTTTAATACTCTGCCTTTTTTTTCCAGCAAGAAATATTACTTTAATGCAAAGGATTTATTCTTTCCTACATGGTAGGTACTATAACATTCCCTGGGAATACAGATATGAATAAAGTATGTTCACTCCCCTCAAAAAGTGAATAGACTGGTGGTGGGGAGTAGATGTTTAATTACAATAATAGCTACAAAGAAAAAGCCTTTTTTACAAGGCTTGTCTTAATTGATTCTTATAGTCTCTCACCCTCTCATCTGCTATATGTCTTTTTTCTCTTCTTTTAAATTTTATTACATGAGCTTTATTATTATTATTATTATTATTATTATTATTATTGCCTTACATTTCTTAATACACCTTTATACCACAATTTATCATATCTCTGTATACAGATTATGTTGACACCATAATTCACATCTTCATACATGTATTTTGTATAACAATGAGGGTCTCATTCCACCATCCATGCAATTCCCCTTCTCCCTCCCTTACCCTTCCACCCCTCTTCCCTATCTAGAGGTAATCTTCTTCCCATGCTCTTCCTCCCTACCCCATTTTCCCATTTTGAGTCACCCCCCTTATATCAGAGAAGACATTCGGCATTTGTTTTTTTGGGGATTGGCTAACTTCACTTAGCATAATCTGCTCTAATGCCATCCATTAATTAATTTATTTTTTCTGGTAGTACAGTTTGAACTCAGGAGTGCTTTACAACTGAAGTTACATCCACAATTCTTGATATATCTTGTTTGAGATAGGGTCTCACTAAGTTACTGTGGGCCTTGCTAAGTTGTTGAGGCTGGCCTTGAACTTGTGATCCTCCTGCTTCAGCCTCCCAAGTAACTGGGATTACAGGAATGCACCACTAGGCCTGGCAGGATATTAATTTCTTTAGTGCTGTGACCACCTTAAAGGAGGCAGAACTTCATAAAACATGATGGTTCGTGTTGCTGTTTGGACGCATTCCAGAGGTGTTCTGATGTGGAATCCTTTCCTTCTTGAGCAGAATAGTGTTGAAAACCACTGTTTTCATGTGTGCGCAATGGAAAGTTGGGGGTAAACAGAGGTGCTTCTGGGCCATTTCCCATTGTTCCAGAATATGTGCTAGCTAAAGCTCTTGAGGTAGGGGTGAGACTCAACCAGGTCTCGGAGCAGGAGGAGATGAGGCTGATGGATAAAGTCAAGGGAAAGAAAAAATAGAATAAGGGAGAGTAGAATCCAGTGAATGTCCAGGGGAGGATTTGACTTTGAGCTTGCTGTTTTCTGCTTTGAGTATTGAAGGCCTTCAGCCCAGGTTTTCCTGGACCATCTAATTTGTGACTAGGAAAATATGATTGGGTTTTCCTGCTAATACTGCCTTTTCAAATAGTGAGATTCAATGAAGGTACATTTTTAGAAAAAATCAAGAGGTGAGAAAGTAAAGTGGGAGCGGGATGGAGACACCATCTTTGCATCAGTTGAGCAGAGCAGCACTAGAAATGTCTTGAAAGGTATCTGGAAGGACATAGCGGGAGGACATGTGTGGCCAATGGACATAAGGCAAGGATGTGGCAAAGGGAGGTAAAAGGTGATGAGGGAGCCCTGGGAAGGCAGGAGATGTGGGTGCAATGTCAGCACCGGTCTGAAGAGAGCTGCTCACAAGTGGGTCGAGGGAAGTCACTCTTCCTATGAGCCTGGGAAGGCGGGAGGCCCTGGGTCACTCTTGGGCTCCCCTGCTATTGAAGTCTTGCCACAGGCCTGGGTTGAGTCCTGGATTAACTGACCACCTTAGGGAGGGTCACTGGGAGATGGCCTTGCCCAGTCTTGTTGATTCTGAGCTCCTCTTTCCATCCCCGTCTCCCTCCAGCATGACAACCCCTTTGACAAGGGCTGTGCCACAAACTGTTACATCACGATGTGTATGCCACTGGGACCCAAGTAAGTTGCTAAACCAGGGGCTCAAAGGGTGGACCCTAGGGTTGGTATGGTGGGTGAAGCTGGGTCATTTTCCTGTAGTCCTTTACCCCAGCTCCCAGGCCCTGACACTCATGTTCCTTTCCTTTGGGGTTTCTACAGGGAACTCTGGGAGCTTCTAGGAGTTTTACTCTTCATTGCCTTTAGAGGTTCTTGCCCCCCAAAATGGAGGGGAACTGTAGCCTAGATGAGGTCAAGGTGGATAGTGACCCCTTACATTTGGCCTCTTGTTCCACAGGTACATGTCAGAAACTGTGAGTCTCCAGATAGAGCTGGGGACTGAATTGGAGCCAACAAAGATGTCCTCCCCAGCACAACATTCCATAGAGATCCCTGGGCCCAGGTCTCCAACTCAGGGTCCCCCATGTGGTGTTGAGGCTGCACCTTTACAGGAAGTAAGGAGTAGTGGGTGTGCATTGAAATAGAGGGTGCCTGTGGGCTGTGCATGTATTAGAAGAAGCCATTCAGATTGGGCTGTCCCTGAAGCTGATGCCCTTGGAGCATAAGAAGTGGGATTGTGGACCTGGTACCTGGTCAAGATCATAGGGCTTCAGAGCTTTGGAACGTGTCCCTGGATAGACAAACAGAAAAAAATGGAAGCACTTTCTGATTGGCTTTGGGCCAGTCCTTTACCTTTCTAGAAACTATTTTTCTAAGCTATTACTGAGGACTGAGACTAGGGTAATAGTTGATGCTTTAAAGAAGATTCTAATTTTTTTCAATGGAAATAGTTACTTGATGTACCATGTGAAACATTGGAGTGAAGCATTAGGAATGCAGTGGGGTGGGTAATATATAGTGCCCCCCGCATGGGCCCTGGTGTTGACTTGTGTTCCAGCCCTTTCTTTGTTCTGTTTCCAGGCACCCAGGGACATGACTCTGAACTATGAGGTGGACATTATGGAGAGCCCCTATGTACTGACACTGTGTTTAGCTTCCCATCAGTCCAGTGCTGTAGTGGGAGGCCCTAAGAGAGGCTTGGCCTCCCATTCATGCTTAACACCCAGCAATGCAAGGATGTGCACCAGAAGTTCATCTCCTGAGCCTCACGTGGGGGCCTCTCATGCCTGAGTCCTCATTCACTCTCCTAGTGAGAATGCCAAGACCCCATGACTGTTATATACTCATGATTTTTCTTGTTCCTAGGGCTACTCTGCCTGTCTGCCCTAGATTCAGAGAAGTGTGTTTCCTGGGAGTGGGGGAAATGTCTGGGGGGATGGAACAAATCCCTCCTGGAAGGGAAGATCATAGCTTCCTGGAGACCGAAGTTCCTGAATCAATACTGCCTGACGCTTTGACCTTGGACCAGACATTTAGCATTTCTCTGATCCTAAAAATGTGGCAACAGTAATAATTGCAGTGACTGACCTTTTTGCCTTCCTGGCAAGGGCTGGAAAGGAGAGGAGAGAACACCCAACAGCCTGAATAATACCAAGTGCACCTGAAACTATTTCATAAAATAGAAAGGGAACTTACTTATTATTAGTTCTAATAGGCTAGTATATTAGTCATAAATTACAAAGTTTCAGTTAAACATAAGTAAGTTTTAGAGAGATGATGGTCAGTATGGTAGCTGGAATTAATGTATGGCATACTTGAAATAGAGTTGGGTGCAGGGGTGCACATCTACAAGCCCAGCTACTTAGGAGGCTGAGGCAGAAGGATCACAAGTTGAGGATCATTAACTTAAAAGAGAATTGTTTTGTTTCTCCAAATGAAAACTAAAACAAATCTTAAAAGTCCTGAGGATGTAAGTCAATGGGAAAACACTCTTGGATTCAATCCTCTGCAGTGAAAAAGAAAAGATAAATTGACAATCAGTTTTGTAGGATTTTTGTTTGTTTGAGATGGAGATCCACTATGTTGACCAGGCTAGTCTTGAGCACTTATGATCACGCAATGCTCATATATAAATGTCCTGCATGCTGGAAGATAGGTGTGTGCTACTGTACTAGCTAGAAAGTAGATTTTAAACTAGGTTTGGTTAATTCCAGCACCTCAGGAAACTGAAGCAGGAGGAGCACAAGTTTTAAACTAACCTCGGCAATTTAGCAAGACTCAGTCTCAAAATAAAAAAGGGCTGGGGTTATAGCTCAGTGGTAGAATGTCCTTTGGTCAACCATTCAGTACTGTAAATATATATGTACACATATACGTATACATATTCCATATATATATACCATTGTATAATGGATTTGGACAGTTGTTTAGATTTCTGCTTTTGAGCTACTAATATGAATAAGGATAAAAACTTGTAGCTTTGAGCATGCTAGGCAAGAGCTCAAACCATTGAGCCCGACGAACATCCCTATGTATAAATTTGGGAAATTTTCTCACTATTGGTTATCAGAGTATAGCACTTCCCACCCCCCTTTTGTTTTGAGCCTTTGGTGGGGATTCCTGTGATGCTCAGACTGGTCCCATAATTTTTGGCTCAAGTGTTTCTCCTGCTTCTGCCTTATGAGCAGGTGGGAGTACAAGTACATGCCACCACACTTGGCTGTATAATCTCATATTGATAAGACACTTTACATATCACAGGACATCCAGAATAAAAAAACAGCAATTTAAAATGACTGAGCACAGTGACATGCCTATCATCCCAGCAGCTCAGGAAGCAGAGACAGAAGGATCATATGTTTGAGACAAACCTAGGCAGTTCAGTAAAACAGTATCTCAAAATAAAAAGGGCTGAGAATGTAGCTCAGTTTTATAATATTCCTGCCTTCAATTCCCACTAATGCAAAAAAAATGATAATAATAAAATTAAAAATTGGAACATAAAAGCTTGATTTGGTGACACATGCCTGTAGTTTCAACTATTCTGCACACTGATGCACAAGGATCTCTTGAGTTTGAGTTTGAGACAAGCCTGGATAAAATGGTGAGACATTATGTCTCAAAAAACAATAAAATAATAATAAAAATAGTAACAATTGGTGAAGCCAGGCACTGTGGCTCACATCCGTAATCCCAATGACTTTGGAGGTTGAGGTAGGATGATCACAGTTTTGAGGCAGGTATTGGGATCTTAACAAGGCTCCTGTCTCCAAATTTACAAAAGAATCAGGGGACAGGGATGAAGCTCAGTGATAAAGCACCTCTGGACCTCTGGATTCAATCCCTGTTACAGAGGATGGGGGATGAAACAAACTAATTTGACTACATAACATTAAAATCTTGGGACTGGAGGTATAACTTATGGTAGTGCTTAGCATGTGCTTAGTGTGCTTGTAGCCCTAGGTTCAATCCCAAACAACAACAATAACAAAAATAAAAACCAAACAAATTAAAATAAAATCTTCAAGTATATATCCCAAGTCACAAATGAATTTGTTAGTTGAACCTGTATACCTTTTGACTCCAAAATGCAATTTTTAAAAAGTGTGTAGAACAGCATAGATTAAGGATTTTGTCTCATTATTTAGATAGCAAAAAGTAGCAAAAAATCAACTTAAATGTCATTAGCGGTAAATTGGTTAAAATATGGCATGACCATGTAATGGACTACTAGACCATTTTGAATGGATTTAGGGGGAAAATACTATAATGTGTTGCTTGGCACAATGGAGCATGACTCTAATCCAAGCAGTTTGGGAGGCTCAAATAGGAGGATACCATGTTCAAAGCCAGACTCAGCAACTGAGCTAGACCCTAAGCAATTTAGTGAGATCCTGTCTTAAAAAATAAAAAGGGCTGGGGATGTGTCTTAGTGGTTGAGTGCCCCTGAGTTCAATCCTTGGTTTCTCACTCCTCAAAAAGCTATGAAACAGAAAACACTGTATAAGTTAGGTTCCTATTTTAGAAGCTCTACCTACATTTTTATTTCCTGAAATGATGAAGTTGGAATGGGACTGCCTTCCTGTGTTCTGTATTTGTCTAAAGCCTAGATCAGACCCAGATATAAGCAAGCATCCTTTTTCCTGGGTACTGTACCCTGACTTTTGCTCTTGGATTAAGCCATTTAAATTAGGAGCCACTGTGATGGGTGAATAACAGGAAGACATACAGGTTTTATACTTGTCCCTCTCTTCTGCAAAAACCTAGCGCTCCATTCCCAGTACTCTGTTTTGTTTTTTCCTGCTCATTTGCAAAATAGATACAGAAAAGTAGACAGTTTAAAATATAGTCAAATCTAAAATTACGTATACTGGTTTGTTTCTTGTATTTTGGTATTTATCTCTGAAAATTGATTTTAATAGAGCAATTCAAACCATAAGACATTTATTAATTTCTCTTTATTTTAGGGTATGCCAGAGCAATGGGCTCGATTGGTACAGATCTCAGTATCACCAAACTAGAGCAAAAGGAGAATCCTCAAGCTCTGCTGGATGTCTTAAAGTTCTATGACTCCAACACAATACAGCAGAACAGTCTAACTTTTACTTCTCCTGGTAAGACATCAGATAGTGGTAAAAGACTGAATCACATGGAAAATTGTGAAGGACGGCAAAAGAAAAAGATTATTTCTGGAAAAATAAAAGGCTAAGCTACATTTTTGATTCCTACTTTCTCCTACATAGATTCTGCTTTTTGCAAACTGGTTGATCTTGAACATCATTTGGAGTCTAAGAATTACATTGATCTCATAGTTTTGTTAGAAATGGAATGTTTTTAATTTTTTTCCATAATTTTTATACATTATAATTAAACATGATAGTGGGATTTACATTTGTAATATGTTATTACCTTTATTTGGAGTTTTTTCCTTCCTCATTGCTTTAAATGATTTTCATTTCAGTAGGAAAAAGTCTGGATATATAGGCATGTTTATGCTAGAGATATGTTTATTGTCAGTGGCGTAAAATGAAGTTTTGCTATATAAATGCATTCACCTTGGAGTAAAAAAAATATTTTTCTACTAAAAAATGAACTAAAAGGATTTATACCTCATTATTAGAATATCTTTGGGTAAGAATTGGAAAATAATGGATTTTCTTTAAAAAAAATAGCTTGTTTAAATCAGCATCAGAATCAAATTCATGTGTTTCAGTTAGTTTAGCAATCTCTGGGATGTCTTTTGAGATATAGATTCCCCTTCTCCACACTGGTTCTCATGCTTTCTCTTCCTTGCATTGTACTTTAAAGATGCAAGATCCTTTGTCCTGTTTATCTCAGTGTAGATTTTGCCAATTACATCTCCCAATGTTTCTTTTATTTAATGTGTTTCTCTGTCTCTAAAGTCATATATCTAGTTTCTAAAAATAATATAATGAAGGGATGGGGTTTTAGCTCAGTGGTAGAGCACTTACCTGGCATATGTGAGTTTGATTCTCAGAACCACATAAAAATAAAGTAAAATACAGTTCTTGTATCCATCTACAACTTAAAAATATGAATATGTGTCTTGAATTAATTGTATTTTATATGTTTCCATCATCACAGAATCAAAGGTTGTGTTCAAAGAAGAAGTAGACTTCTTTGCCAAGTAATACTGATCCTGACCTTTTTTACTTTAATCTGGTATCCTTAGGAAATCAATTCAAGTTTTATCCTTAGACTTTTACCTAAAACTTTTGGTGTCAACTAGTAAGTAATTTACATTTTAGAAAAAAAAACATGTTAAAAATAATGCTTTTTACATATGCCATGTTTGGTGACTTTATATCCCCTTGTTCCTTGGTAGGCAATTCACTGGAGAGAGTATCTTAAACAATGAATGTTTTATTTTAATACAGATTTATAGGTATAGTTTCCATTACATTTTGGGGTAGGCCCTGGAGATTAAACTTAGTGGCACTCAACCACTGAGTCATATCTCCAGCCCCATTTTGTATTTTATTTAGAGACAAGATCTCACTAAGTGGCTTAGTACCTCACTAAATTGCTGAGGCTGGCTTTGAACTCAAGATTCCCCTGCCTCAGCTTGCTGAGCCAATGAGATTACAGGGGTGTGCCTCCACACCAGGCCTCCTTTACATTTTAATAACTTTATTGAGGTAAATTCTGCAGACCATAAAATTCAGCCATTTTAAGGATCAATTCAGGTTTTATAAAATGTATTTTTAAGGTTTCATTATGATTATAGCGTTAATAGCTGAGTTTCTTTTGAATGATATCAAAGCTTTCAGAGAAATGTAGAAATGAGAAATAAAAGAAGCAATCTGAACAAGAGAAAAGATCCAAGTTTTGGGTGGGGTTTGTACTGGAGATTGAACTCAGTGGCACACAACCACTGAGCCACATCAGCCAGGGGATCTTGAGTTCAAAGCCAGCCTCAGCAATTTAGTGAGGTGCTAAGCCACTCAGTGAGATCTTGTCTCTAAATAAAATACAAAATGGGGCTAGAGTTGTGGCTCAGGGGTTGAGTACAATCTCCATTGCCCACCCTACCCATTCAAAATAGATAGTCTTAAACTATCATTTATATTACTCTTACTGTCTTTTTGTAAAGAGGATTTAAAGTGAAATCAGTTTAAGAAATTTCATGTGCTCCTCTTTTATGATATTTTTCTTTTTTCATGAATTATTATCATTCTTTTTTTCATATTCAGAGAAGGATGTCTTCCTTTCGGGAGCACCAGTAGTAAGTTAAAACTGGATTTCTTATACTTCTTGCTCTAATTTAGGTTCCTGAAAACAAATCTGTTTTTATCTTGCTTTCTAAAATAAATTCAGCCATCAGAGGTAAATACTTATTTAATATATTTCTAAAGAGTATTTATCAAGAATAGTTATCAAATACATTTATTTCATGTATTTACTTTTCCATATTTTATAAAATCACCTTCATTTTTAATTTTATATTGGATCCAGTGAGGTTTAATCATTTAAAACTTAGCTGTTAAAAAATAACTTCTTAAAGTATGTTTATAAACAGAGAGCTGTTCACATTTTAACCTTTTAATTTTACTGGCTTCTCTTCTTTTGCTCGTGTGATGAATGCAGCTGAATACCAATGGCTCAGAAACATTAGCAGTAATAACAGAGGAAGTTTATAGTGATGAAGGGGCCACCCCTCCTGTCCTTGGCCCAAGACCAGATCATACAAAATCAGTGAGTGATTGACTAATGACCCATGTGCTTATCTGTGCATGTGTGTTTCTGAAAACAGATGTTTGCTTTTGACTTTCAGTGGTAATTTCAAATAGCCTTCAAATTTAAAATATTTTAGTATGAGAAAATTAATTCAAAATGAAATTAAGATTTTTACCTAAAGAGGACTCATCAAAAACTTACTCTTTTCAAAAATAAAAATCTAATGGTCTCTTTAAAAGTTAGAATACTTACTAGGTTTTTGCTTTCTATATTTTTCCCTCTTTTCCAGAAAAGTGATCTCTTTCTCTGGTTTTTCTGTTTCATAATGTGGATAACTATTATACCTACAACTTGGATCTTTCCTCTTGTCCAGATTACATATTTTATTTTTCATTTCTACATGTCTCTGAAAGCCTTGATGTCATTCAAAAGACAGATGAGCATGAAATTTCTCACCAGCTAAAGAGAATTTTGATAGTAATGACCTCAGATGGAGCCAGGAAGGAAGAACTACTAAAGAAACTTGCAGGGGACTGTGATGTGGTGGCACACAGTGCATTGCACGGGCAGAGCTTTGAGGACTGCCATGGGATCCTCATCTCATGACGGATGGCTATGTTTTTTTTTCATTCCTTACAATTGGCTTGTTTAGGTGAAAGGGAGGGTAGGCATTATATTTGTGTAAAATGTTTTGTGAAAATTAGTAACAGTTATCTCAACATTAAGGTTTCTCATTTTTGCATTTTATCTTTTTGTATTAAAAACATTATTTTTGAAGTGTGCTACTGATTTACTATGTTGTTATACTGTTTTTTAAAATTTTCTTACATTTTAAAAATGTTTTTAGTTGTAGATGGACGCAATTATTTTACCTATTTATTTGTTCTGTGGTGATGAGGATCAACCTAGTACCTCACACATGGTAGGCAAGCACTCTACCCTGTTATACTATTTTGGATCTGGGAACACATAAATTTTATTTATGGGCCTGTGATTTTGGCAGTTAAACTTTTCTTTCTTTCTTTTTTTTCTTTTTTTTAATTTTTTAGCATTGTGGATTGAAGCCATGGGCACTTAACCACTGAGCCACATTCTTAGCTCCCCCCAACCCCTGCCCTTTTTTTTTTTTAATTTTCAGACAAGACCTCACTAAATTGCTTAGGGCCTCATTCAAAGCCACTGAGGCTGGCTTTGAACTTGGAATTCTCCTATCTCACTCTCTCAAGCCACTGGGATTACAGGCACACACCACTGCATGCAGCTGCTGGTTACACTTTTAAATTCATTCATGTTATGGTAAAAAAAAAAAAAAAAAAAGTCTCACATTTTTTTAATACATGTTTTTTGTTTTCTGAAAGTACTGTGTGTTCTTTAGAACAATGAGATAACTTAGTTTTGGTTAAAAATTAAGGAACTGAATAGTGTGTCAGTAAGAATATCTGAAAATAATGAACTATATCTCTGTAGATTTCCACAGTCTGTAACTGACCCTATTCCTGCACCTCTTGGTGATTCAAATGTTGACAATGGTGCCAAGTCTTGAGAAAAACAGAAAAAGAAGACAAATTTGACTGACTAAGAGATTATGGAGAAATTAAGTATGTTACCTACATTTCATATTATTCATGAATTAATATTTCTTAAAACAATTGGCCCAAGTCTGGGGACATGGCTCAGTAGTAGAGCACTTACCTAGTGTGTGCAAGGCCCTTGGTTCTATCTCCTGCACTGCAAAAAAGAAAAGAAAATATCCACTTGGATTATAATATATGCCTTTTATTTTACCTTAAGTCAGAAAAAAAATGTTTCCCTATAGGAATAATTACTTCCATTAAAATGTAGTGAGCTGGGCATGGTGGCACATAGCTATAAGCCCAGTAATTTAGAAAATTGAGGCAGAGGATTTCAAGTTCAAGGTCAGTCTTGGTAACTTAGTGAGACCTTGCCTGAAAATAAATATAAAATGGGCTGGGGATAAAGCTCAGGAGTAAAGTGCCCCTGGATTTAACCCCCAGTACCACCCCAAAGCAGTGAAGTCAAAGTAATATTTATTTTGTTTGTCACAGTATTTGAAACTTAGTATGTATTCATAGTAAAGTCGGTCTCTTTGGGAGCAATACTTCTTTCCTATGAACCAAATTTCAAGGATATGTACATGGGTGTAGTTGGAAAACTTATCAAAGAGGTTTGTATATATTTGTCCAAACTGACAGCTTTTCAAAATAGAAATTTGTAGTAATAGGATATATTCTAAGGAAAAACATGTTTTCCTTGTCTCTTTTAATTCATTTACTGTCAGTGGCCTGAATCCAGCATTATAAATAATGTAAACAGTTCCATGAAGGAGTAACAATAAGGTTTGTTTACAAGGCTCCAGTAAGTATAAAGAACAACGTGAGGGCTGGGGATGTGGCTCAAGCTGTAGCACCCTCGCCTGGCATGCGTGCGGCCCGGGTTTGATCCTTAGCACCACATACAAAACAAAGATGTGGTGTTCACCAATAACAAAAAAAATAAATATTAAAAAAAAGAGAGAACAATGTGACCTAGAAGGCTCAAGGAAAAGTACTTTATACGTGGGTTCCTACAAGCATTTACGTGCTTAACATTTAATTGTTCTTAATTCCTCAGTACTTTACAATATGAAACTGCTTTGACTGCGGTATCCTATATATATTTGTATATAATATTCCTTCTCTTAGGAGGGCTGCTTTTATAAAAAAATAAACCTGAATATTATTTTGACTATTCATTTGTTACCATAGTTATCACATCCCATATTTTTATGCCCTTAGCTTCTTGGCTGGCACCTTAGTAGCTAATTTCAGATTAAGAACCTACATAAGATTATTCATGGGAGTTTCCTTGATATTGTCCATGTCTTCTTTGGTCTTGAGTAAGTAAAAATTTAATGTGATTTTCTTATGTTTTGACTTACTGGTCATAAGAATTTACATTATGTTTTCATATCCAACCTCCTAATTCTAGCATTTCTTGGCCTTGATGTTGAACATTCCTAAAATAGGTACAGGATTAATTCTTATTAATCTCTACAGTAGGAGGTGGTTTACTAAATATATTGAAAGGAGATATACTGAAATAGTCAGAAAAACCAGTTAGAGTTATTCATTTGGCTATCATTTATTACTACTGATTGAGTTTCATAACTTATCACTAGTGTTAAGACAGGCACTGGAGAAGGAAAAATAGGGTGAGGAATTTCCCATGAATTGCCAAGTTTTTGTTTATTTCTATTCTTGGGGTTGAACCCAGGATTACTTTACCACTGAGCTATACCCCAGCCCTTTTTGTTTTTGGTTTGAGACAGGATCTCACTGAGTTTCCAAGACTGGTCTCCAGCTTGTGATTCTTTTGCCTCAGCTCCTGAATAACTGGAATTACAGGCATGTGCCACCACATCCTGCTGGAATTGCCATTTCTTTTTTTTTTTTTTATTGTTGGTCATTCAAAACATTACACAGTTCTTAATAAATCATCTTTCACAGTTTGATTCAAGTGGGTTATGAACTCCCAACTTTACCCCATATACAGATTGAATTGCCATTTCTTTAGTGTTTTGTTTGAAACAAATTATTGTTGAAACTTGATGTGTTTGAAAACCACTGTTTTAAAATCAGTAGAGTTTATTAAGCAGGGTTAATGATACCAAAATTAATTTGTCTTTAAAATGCTTGAGTGAGCTTTTAATGTTTTGTTGTTATTGTTCTTTAAAATAGGAACTATTGTGAGCATTGGTGACCCTAAGACAAAACATACAACATATGAAAAAATTGGACAAGGGTAAGTATTTCTGATTGTATTGTCATATTGTTCACTATTTACAGGTATTCAGCGTGAGCTCCCTTTTTCCCCCTGACATTGAGCGCTCACTGTATTCTAGGAGTGGTACCTTATTGGATTTGTGTAAATACATAATGCAGTTATTAAAAACTCAAAACTCCTACTTGTTAGCAATGACTTTATATCATTGCTTCTTCTTGAATGTTATTTCTCATAGATGGCAAAGGATTGTGAGATTGAAAAATTGCTCATGATATATTTAAGAGACAATTTTATTGCAGGGTGATAGGCCATAAGTCATTGATTTGGGGCTGGTATGTAATTCAGTATAGAGCATTTGCCTAGGATACATGAGGTCCTGGGTTCCATCCCCTGCATTGCAAACAACAAAAGCAAAGCAAAGCAAAAACCCATGCCTTTAGCTTGTATGGTGGTACACACCTATTATCCCAGCAACTCAGGAGGCTGAATTAGGAGAATTGCAAGTTTTTAGCCAGTATCAGCAATTTAGTTAGATCCTGAGATAAATAGGATTAGGGAGTTAGCTCAGTGGTAAGGCACCCTGGGTTCAATCCCCACTACTAAAAAATAAATAAATACATAAAATAGCCTTGAATACTATCATTGAGTACTGATCTTTGAGTCTGCCTTTCTGATTTTGTTCAATAATTTTTTTTAAAGTATACTAAGCTCTTTCCTCCATTGCTTGAGAACAATGTTATTTCTAGAAAGCGTTCTGTGAATTTAGAATGAATTAGTAGAATGTAGAATGAGAACTTTTGGAAACTTGCTTATAAATTTCCTTTTAAAAATAAAATTCAGTTCAACACTAATTTTAAAAATAATAAAAACATTGAAAATCACCTGAATATTTTGAACAGGATAATAGATGTTATATGTTGAATATTAATAATGAATAAGAATAATACCTATGTATATGGATAGATATCAGAAATCCAGGTGAATTTATTTGTTTGTTTGTTCGTTTATTTATTTATTTTCTTTAGGTATTGTGTAATGAACTCAAGGTGCTTCACCACTGAGCTGCCTCCCCCGCCCTTGTATATGCATATGCCACCATACTCAGCCAGATAAATTTTAAAAAGCAAATTGCAGAGAAACACATAAACAGAAATGTCATGGTTTAAAGTATAGAAAAGTGCATGAAATGATGCACATCACATACAGGATAAACACCAAATTCAGGTTGCCTTTGAGTGGAGGGGGAATGCCATAAGATAGGACATACCAAGAACCTTCAAGTTTATTTGAAGTTTCTTGTTTCTTTATCAGGGAACTGTATTCATGAGTGTATTGCATTTATTCTTTACCTTTTACTCCTATATTTTTGTAGGTCTGAAATATTTCAAATAAAAGTTCTGGCTACAAGGATTGCCTACTCCTTTCCCTTTCTTTCTTTCTTTCTTTCTTTCTTTCTTTCTTTCTTTCTTTCTTTCTTTCTTTCTTTCTTTCTTTCTTTCTTTCTTTTTGTTGTTTTTAAGATGCTAAACCTTAAGTGTTCTTTGATCCTTTTTCAATTGTGAGAAGGGCAAAGTCTTTGGATATTATAAATGGTTGTGATTTAGACATCATAATTCTGACTGTGTCTTTTTCCCCTAGGTTTTCTGGTACATGTAGTTTTTATTGCGATTGATGTGGCTCTGGGTCAAAAGGTAGCAACTTTTTTCATACTTCTAGATGTGTATATTAGCTTTTTGTTTAGGAGAAAAACTAGATAAAGCTAAGCAAAATCAATAGGAATATATTTTTTAAGTTGGATATGTTGTAAGAATTAAACTATGTAATTTTATAACCATTCTCACATTAGGGGGAACAAATAAGGAATCATGTCATGAATATGCAAGCATTTAAAAAATATTTTTCCAGGTTGGAGTGAAAAGAGGATGAATTCCTGGCACTGGGCTGAGCTTAGGTTGGCTAATCAACTTCAAGAAAAATTAGAAAATATTTAGGGTCTGGGTAGTATAAAACACTGTGTATAGTCAGTGTGCAAGTAAAAATATTACTTTGTCAGTTATAATCTCATAATTTCACTATATAATAAATATCATGTGGTACTATAAATTCTTAACTGGTTGATGTTTGTTACTTCCTGAGAGAATGAGGAAAATCATTGATTTGTTTTTCAATTTCGTTTCCATTATAGGTTGCTATTAAACAGATTAATTTACAGAAACACCCACAGAAGGAACTGATCCTTAATGAGCTTTTGGTGATGAAAGAATTAAAGAATCCCAACATAATTTACTTCTTAGACAGCTAAATATGTTTGAGATTCTTTTAATCATTAGGATAAAAACATGGAAATTTGTATTCTGGTGGTTCAATGGAGGCTAGCCACTTTGAAGTGTCAATACTGAGAAGTTAACTTAAAAGAGAAAGAGAAGAGGTGAAAATAGCATATTCCAAATCAGAAGGTCCTTTTGCTACAAGGATATTATTTGGCTGCTGAGAAAAGGCAGGCTAAATGAAGGACATTGCTGATGGTGTGTATATTCATGCAAATGATCAGAAGCAGAAACATTAAGGAATGATTAGCTGAGATTCATGTCTTAACCCACAGAAGTGACTAAACACAATTCTTAAATGTTTAGATCAGTTTTTATATCAAATGCTGTTCTTTGTAGGCAAATTGTACATGTTTATAAGACACTCCTGTAGGCCAGGTATGATAGTGTAAGCCTGTAACCTTAGTGACTAGAGAGGCTGAGGCAGGAGGATCATGAGTTCAAAGTCAGCCTCCATAATTTAGCAAGGACCTAAGCAACTCAGTGAGACCCTGTCACTAAATAAAATACAAAATAGGGCTGGGAACGTGGTTCAGTGTTTGAGTATCCCTGAGTTCAATCCATGGTGCAACTCATGAAGTTTACAAATTGATGTTTAAAAGAAATAAAAAAAATGATAGAATGAAAAATTAAGTATAAAATTCAATACTCTACAAAAGTGGTTACACACATGAATGAAAAAATGATACTAGTGTTTGTGTTATAGGGTTACAGGTGATTTTCTTCCATATATAAGTTTGTTTAGAGTGAGGAATTGGTAATATATTTTGAGATTTTTTGACCTATTATTTGATCTGCATTCATGGAAATAAATTTTTAGGTACATTTATTTGCTTTCTAAAATAATATTTCAAGTCAGCATGGAATGCTGGTTAAAATAAGCTATAGGCCTTGGAATCATTAGAACTTGACTTTAGAAGCTGATTCTGTCACTTATTATGTGATCTTAGATTAATTAGTTAATCTCTCCAGCCTCTGTCTCTGTATTTGTAAAACAAGACCAATAATCTCTGCATTATAGGGTTACTTTGGTTGGAAAACTTCAAAATATACACCTAGACTACTATTATGGGCAATCTATGAAGTAAAAATCATAATGAATATCATAATGACCCTCAGATATTTTTTGTGCTGTTACATATTAACTTTCCAGTTTTCTTGTTTATTCTCAAAACTATCATCTCTGTCATTTTATTATTATGGTGCTTAACATTTGCACTCTTGAACATAGAGTGTCATATGTTCAAAAAAATAGAATGTCAGTTTTGTATGTTCTATTTTTAGTTACCTGGTAGGAGATGACTTGTTTAGTATCAGAGTACCTTGCCGGTGGACAACTGACTGATGTTGTTACAGCAACTTGCATGAATGAGGCATAGATTGCTGCTGTGTGCAGAGAGATGAGTTTGCTTTCATCAGGATAAAGTAGGATGATGTGGGGTTAGCAAGAGATACTTATAAAAGGAAGGTTTTCCTACAAGGGGAATTGTACACATTCTCTGCAAGTTATCCCATATTATTTCATCTCAGATGAGAGTGCCAGTTCTTAATATATAGGATACCTTTGGAATGAGTTATGGCACTTTTTAATTTTTTTGTAGTATTGGGGATTGAATCTAGTTTGCTGTACCACCAAGTTACATCCTCAGCCCTTTTTATTATTATTATTTATTTTGAGACAGTCTTAAAAGATGCCTAGGATGGCCTGGAACATATGATCCTCCTATTTTTGCCACTAGTGTAGCTGGGGTTACACACATTGCTGGTTAAGATTTTGAAGAATGAAATTCACCAGCAAATCTCCTCATAGTCATCATAATAGTTTATCATCCAGATAGGCTACTTCTGAGAATAGATTGGGGTACTTTAAAAAATATTCCACTCAGCGAGCTGTGGTGGTGCATGTCTGTAATTCCAGTGACTCAGGAGGCTGAGACAGGAGGATTGAAAGTTCAAGGTCAGACTCAGCAAATTAGCAAGGCCCTAAGCAACTTAATGAGACTCTGTCTCAAAATTAAAAATAAAACCTGATGGAGATGTAGCTCAGAAGTAAAGTTTCTTCATCCTAAAACCATAGAATCTTTCCACTTGTACCCTCCCCTGCGTCCTGAAAATTGGGAACTAAAATTATCACAGAAAAAGCAAGACACGTGTCTAACTTTAATATCAGTAAGTCTGCTTCTAGTTTCATTGAAGGTGAAGAAATTGATCATTTCTTATATTTTTAAATGGATTTCCAGATGTTCTGTTTCCTATGGCTAGTAGAATTTTCCAAATTACCTAAGTCTGAATCAAAAACAAGTGTTCCACCTGTCCATCTGTAACTTTTTCTATAGAGGAGACTTAGGTTACTAGTTTGCTTATTATCACTGAAACTAATATTATGCTCTCCTGATGTCACAGGGATCATTGTCATAAATAACAAAATTATAAAATTTTATGAGGAACTATTGAACTATTGTATAATACATAGTGAATTATTTTTGTTCAGGTAAAATTCTTGAAAATTTAATTCTAAGTTTTGTTCTACCTAAGAAGGAAGGAAATAAGAACTTTTCATAGTTCTGAATATTATGTCCCTTAACAAAGTAGGTTTGGTCACCTAAAAACTAAAACTTAACAAGAATTTATCTATTTAGACTTAATTTGTTTTTTTCATAGTTGATATAAAATCAATTTCAGGAATTGTTCTAACTGCATTCACTTGGGTCTTCTTTTCTGTGCCAAAAATTTTAAATTGTGACAAGTTAATTTCTACTTATTTGTACAGTACTTTTCTATTTATTTTTCTTAACAATCTGATTAAATGCCTCTAAATATAATATGATCATACCATATTTTTCAGTTTTTTTATAATAGTAGAATATTTTGAATAATAATTTTAGTAGTTACAAATAATGTGCAGACTTTGTTGTTCTATTCTGATGAGAATAGGAATAAAAATACTACAACTTTTCCCAAGTGTATGACTTATCCTTTCAGTTTATATTAAAAGACCATGGGGCAAAGAATTTTTTAAAATCTCATTCTTGTTTTTAAGAAAAGGAGGAATTTATTCTTACTTTTTTCTTTTAAATATTTTTAGTTGTAGATGGAGATAATAACTATATTTTTTTTTAATTGTGGTGGCTTTGTTAGTTTCAGTTCTGGGGAACAGACTTCGGGTCTCGCACATGCTAGACAAGTGCTCTACCACTGAACTCTACCAGTAGCGATATTCTTTCATTGTTGATGTCAGATTGTGGATAGAGCTTGACATAAAATCTACCAGAGAAGAAACAAAGAAGACATAATACATTCCATTGACAAACCCCTGGATGCAACAAGACCACCCTCTATTTTACCTGCTTCTCTCAGTGGCTCACATTGATTAGACTTCTGGGTACCTAAGGTTTCAACTGCAAATAACCACAAGTTTATTCTCTACTATTGAAATAATCTCTAAATAACTTATGCTTATTTACCTGCTGTGTACTATTAAGCATTTAAACCTGAAAAGGCCTAGAAGTATATGGACTCATCCAGTATTTTATAAGAAAGACCATTGAAGTCAAAGTTTTAAAAATCCATGGCAGAGACTGGGGATGTAACTCAGTGGTAGACAGTTTGTCTAGCATGCACAGTGCCCTGGGTTTGAGGCCCAGCACTGCAAGAACCAAAAAAAAAAAAAAAAAGAGAGAGAGAGAGAGAAAGAGGGGAGGAGAAAAGCAGAAAGCAATCAATCAGTGATAGATGAGCTGGACATGTGGCAGACGTCTGTAGTCTTAGTAGCTCAAGAAGCTGAGGCAGGTGGATCAAGTGAGGCCAGCCTGGGCAACATTGAAATGTGCTGTCTAATAATAATAACAACAACAACAACAACAACAATAATAATAATAATAATGGGAAATAAAGGACTTAATAAGACATTCTTTAATGATGTCTCTAGATGAGATCTAAGTGTAGGAGGAGATCTTCTTACTAATTAAGGGATTATATTGTCATAATACTGCATATGAGATTTTTTTTATAAATGTTAAGTATTGCAGGGTTTTGGCTGAATACTACAGGCAGTGCTCAAGCCACAACTACTATTATAATGATCCTGTGAACTAGTGAATGGGACTTTCAAGGACTGCTTCATTGATACCTGTTTTCTTTTGTTCAGTGTTTACTGGCATTAGAGTTTTCACATGCCAATCATATCATTCACCAGGACATAAAAAGTGATAATATGGTTTTGGAAATGAAAGGAGAAGTTAAACTTAGTGAGTAACAAGTGAAGAAAAAAACATTCATTTTTTTTTACTGTACTTTCCTACCTTTTATATATTAAAAAACCCTCATCTGTTTATATTTTTGAAAATTAATATATAGAAGGGGAAAGAATCTATTCTAGAGGCAAAGACTACAAACTAGGAACTAGATTGGATTTAAATAACAAACCTGCTATTACTTACTAAGTACTTTGGGTGATAAATCTCTGTCTCTCTTTTCTCATTTATTCACTGAGGAAGATAATAGTACCGATCTCAGGATTCTTTTTGGAGGTTAAAAATGTAAAGGACTAAGAAGCAGTGTCTAGGACTGTCCTAGTGTTGATGCTGTCTTAAAGGGATCAAGTTGAATTTGTTTATGCCATCTGTTAACATTGTTTTTTTTTTTCATTGTACTCTTCAGAATTCTCTAAGTTTTATAGAGTATAGCCTAATAACGAGAAGGTTATATGACCCTGACCTCAGAGATGACAAGAAAAATATCCCACTTTTCTAATGTTCTTCTGTATGAGACACAGTAGGGTCATAAAAAAACATCCTGAACTTCTTTCCTCTGTGCCCATAATCTTCGAATACCTTCCTGCCCTCTGGAGAACTCAGGCAGAGCTATTAAACTACATACTGTAAAGGTTACTCAATCAGGTCATGAAAATATAACATTCTATATTTAAATGATTTTAGTGGGCAATTGGAAATAGATAATCATATACATTTTGGTGGAGACATATGAAAATGGAATTAGACATATTGGTTAATGTTTTGTGGTGACTCTGACACTAGATGAATGCTCTTAGGTAAATTAACTACAAATATATATGCCTTGGATACCCATTTGTAAATGAGAATAATCTTAATAGTAAGCATACCTGGGGCTCAGCTTAGTGGGGCATGCCTGTAATCCCAGTTGTTTGGGAGGCTGAGGCAGGAAGATTACAAATTCAGAGCCAGCCTAAGCAATTTAGCCAGGCCCAAAGTAACTTAGGAAGACCCTGCCTCTAAATAAAATATTGAAAAAGCCTGAGAATGTGGCTCAGCGTTGAAGCACCAAGGCAAATTACCCAGAACCAAGTGTTTTAAAACTACCTATCTCATAGGGTATCATGAGGATTAGATGTTTTTACAAGGTACTTGGAACAGTACCTGGCTTTTATAAACACTGATTTTCATTATAAATATTATTTACCCTAACAGTTGCTCTTTTCTGTATTTACTCCTATAGAATTACTAAATTTTATCTGCAATATGATAAAGAAAAACTAAACTATATTAAATGTCAAAGAGTAAAGAAATGGAAATTAGGTGTGTATATACACTATAATATTTATAGTTTTTAAAATGAAGCAGATAATATATTAATATGAAAGGATATCTTCAATAAACAGTTTACAAAATCTCCTAGTTAGGTAAAACAAACAGGAGTTCATAGCTATTATTCATTCTTCTGTAAATACAAAAGAGTCTAAAGCTTACAGACCTGAAACCAGTAGTTACCTAAGTAGTTGAATGGCTTTAACAATAGAAGTGAAGAAAAGATTGTAAATTCTCATCCTGACCTTTCAACAAAATTACCATCAAGTATTAAAGTAGGTTTTCTGTTCCTCAGTTACAATAGAGACAGGTGGGGTAGATTAATGCTAGTGAGTACCTTGTCAGTACAATTGCACTCAACTGTGTTCTTTTTCTAAGCACTCTGCTCAGTTGTATGCTTAGGGATTCTAGCTTCTCTTTATTTTATTCTAAAGTAGTTTCAATGTCTTAACCTTTGCCTGATTCACTGCATTTAGATTTGGTATCCAACTTTGGTGATTTTCCTCCCTTTCTGGTAAAACATCTCTCAGTTTTACTAAAACTTGAAGAATAAAATGTATTATTAAGAATGAAAGCCCTTCTAATAATTTGTACTATGTTGTAGGAAGAAAAAGCAAAAAGTGGCAGTATGCAATGTTTTCTAAATATTTTAATCCCAGTCTGGATTACTTTATTGTTAAATTCTTTTTTTAAGAAAAGAGCCTGAACATTCAAAATGTAATTATAGCATCTGAAGTGAAGTCTTTTAAAAAACCTTCCCTAGAAACTATTAACTCTAAATGTTTTGTTTTTGTTTCTTAGCTAACTTTAGTTTTTGTGCTCAGATCACCCCTGAGCAGAATAAACGCACTACCATGGTTGGAACACCTTATTGGATGGCCCCAGAAATGGTTACGTGGAAAGCTTATGGTGCTAAAGTTGACATTTGGTCTGTAGGTATCATGGATATTGAGATGCTTGAAAGAGAGCCTTCATATCTGAATAAAGATCCCTCAAAGGTAAGACCAGTTTAACACCAGCTTTATTTTTTCTCCTTACAGCATAGTTCAAACTTCCTTGTGTTGTTCATTGGTCAAAAGTTTACAATCAAAATATGATTGTATTCTGCCCTTTTTATGTATCTACAAATCACACAGCTTCTGAGTTAGAGAGCTGAGAGTGTTAGCTGAAGAGTGTAGATTTTTACTGGTCAGCAGTGTGGTTTCTTGTTTTGGGTATAAGTAAGAACATATTCAGCTTTTTACATAGTTGAAGTACCCTAGTTAGTTGCCTTTTTCTATAGAGTTAGGGTATTTTTCTTACACATTTAAGTACCCTGCATATAGAAATGAGGTTATCCACTTTGAATGTCAGCCTCTTCACCCCAAAGTCCAGAAAAGAGAAAAGCAAGGACACACCTCTGAGAAAGGTATATAACTGAGAGTGTTCAAGCCCATTTTTAAACAGAGTAGACTTTGAACAAGTAAATATTCTTGCATTTGAGGTGAAGAATTTCAACCATCCTCCAATCTCCATTTATATTCCCATATGTGACACAACATCATTAGTAATTAAAGACATACAAATCAAAACCACAGGACACCACTTTCCACCTCATTTCAGACAATAATCAGCACTGTTGAGAATGTGGTAATATTGGAATTGTTGTTCAGGCACCGTGGTGCACACCTGTAATCCAGGGACTTGGGAGGATAAGGTTGGAGGATTAGAAGTCCAAGGCCAGCCTGGGCAACTTTGTAAACTCCATCTCAAAATAAAAAAAAAGGTTATAGCTTAGATGTAGCACACTAATTAGTTCAATTCCTAGTACTATAAAAATGAAAATTAAAAAAAAGTTTGGAATTCTCATATATTGCTAGTGGGAATGTATTATGTGGCACTGCTTTGGAAACAAATTTGACAGTTCTTCAGAAAATTACTATTAAGTTAACATATGACCTAACAATTCCACTACTAAGTATATATCAAGAGAATTGAAAACCTATGTCCATGGAATGGAAAATATAGATCAATGGTAGAGTGCCTAGCATGCACAAGACCCTGGGATCAGTCCACAGATCTGCCAAAAGGAAAAAGGCAACATGCCAACAAA
Organism: Ictidomys tridecemlineatus; assembly: GCF_052094955.1. Lineage (NCBI taxonomy): Eukaryota > Metazoa > Chordata > Mammalia > Rodentia > Sciuridae > Ictidomys > Ictidomys tridecemlineatus. The sequence goes on along the minus strand of NC_135479.1, from coordinate 160,707,078 downwards.
AAAGGTGCACAAAGTGTTCATAGCAATATCATTTAGACTATAGAGAACTAGAAACAACCCAATTATCTGTCACCTGATGAATAGTGGAATATTATTTGGCCATAAAAGAGAAGGAAGTGCTAATACATGTGCTATATTGACCCTTGAAAGTATTATACTGAGTAAAAAAGCCAGACAACAGAGGGGATTGGATTTAGATATTCTTTGCTGAAAGATTTTTCAGAACCCTGTACTTTCATTTATTTATTTAGCCAATATTGAGTTTAATACCAGTCTTGTGCTAGGCAGTGTTTAAATTGCTGCCCAGAGAATCAACAAAAATTCCTGCCCTTGTAGAACCTACACTCAGATGAGAGGAAAGAAACAATAAGGTAAATCAGAATAATAAATTAAGCAATAGACTCTTTAAGTGCTAGATTGGCAAGGAGAGAGAGCGGCAGGGGAGTCAGGGATTTTCTTTTAAAAACAGTGCTTTTGGAGGGTTTCACTGAGGTGACATTTGGACACAGATGTAAGAGAGTGATGCTTATTTACCTAGGGAAAGGCATGACAACAATTACAAAAACCCTAAAGCAGGAATATTCCTGGGGCATTCAAAGATCTTGAAGGAATTTATCAGAGTCAGAGTGCATTGAGCAAACAATTGGCAATAAGGTAGTCAGTGAAATGAGGCCCTGTGTAGTGCTGTGTGGGGATTCTGACTTTTTATCTGAGATGAGAATTCTGGCTTGTGTTCTAAGATGGGGAAACCACTGGAAAGTTTTGAGCAGAGGCATAAAATAGTCTTACAAAAAATTTAACAGGTTCACTCTGGTCACTTTGTTAAGAGGAGATTCTCAAGGAAGGCAAAGGCAGAAGCAGGAAGACAATTTGGAAGCTGTTGCAATAATTCAGGCAAGAAACAGCAGCAATGTAGACAAGGATGTTTTCAGAGGTGGTGATAAAATAAATAGCTAGATCCTGGATATATTTTGAAAGGAGAGTTGATGTAAAAAAAAAAAAAAAGAGTTTAGTCTAAGCAAAGGGAAAGATGTTATTGAAGTTTACCTTAGTTGATATGGGAAAGACTGCAGGACAAGTAGAGGGGTTGGGATGGTAGGTGGGAATTTAGCTGACAACATTCTAACATTTTAGGCATTTTAAAGTTAAGACACCTACTAAGATGTTCAAGTGGATATATTGATGAGGCTGTTGGGAATGCAAGTCTGGAACCCAGGTTAGAGAGATCAAACTGAGGTTCTTAGCTACAAATGTTTTCTAAAGCTATAAGGCAAAATGACATCACAAGGTCCAAAAGGGTATAGACTGACAAAAATTCAGCTGGTACCCTGACACAGTCCATAAATAAGAGTTGATCAGGCAGACCAGCAAGGAGACTAAAAAGGAATGGCAGGAAAGATAGGGAAAACTAGATAAAGAAATGCCCTGAAATCTACATGCAAGAAGTGAGGGAGAGATCAGCTAGGCAAAAACTGCAGTTATTTCAATTAAGATGAAGACTGAGACTTGATCAATTTAGGCATAATGTTGGTGAAAACTTGAGGAATGGGAACATCTGCTTTCTGTCAAAATGAAGTAACACAGACCAGATTAACCCACCTTGCCTAAATGAACCCTCCAAAACAAGATTCTGTGAACCAGTACTTTTCAAGACACTGCATCAGACAATAAGTGAAGGGCAATAAGGAACAACTGAAGTGAAACTTATGGCTGCCCCAGTTGCCAGGCCATGTTCAGAGAGGGATGACTGTGATGGGACATTGCTGGAAAAGCTGTGAAAGAAGAAAAGATGAAGACTTTCAAGATCTGTGTGGAGAAGCCCCCCTTAAGCATTCAAAGGAGATTGGTATGAAGAGCCAATGTAAAGACTAAGATAATTATCTGACAAGATTGGAAAGGAATGGGTTGGGGTGTAGTTTAGTGGTAGAGTGTTTGCCTAGCATTTGCAGGAACTTGTTTCAGTCTCCATCTCTAGGAACAAACATTGGGGTTGAATGTGATGGTGCACATCCATCGTCCCAGATAGTTGAAAGGTTGAGGACTACTTGTATGAGGAACATAGTGAGATCTCCAGCTCAGAAAAACAAGATTGGAAGGAGCAGTTCATGCCACATTTGAAAGCTTGGGAGTAGTGCCTGTTTCTCTCAGCCACTGTGGAAAACCTTATCATTCACAAGAAGATGAGTAGAAGACATTGAATCTAATCTCAGTGATGGTAAATAACTACCATTAAGTTAAATGCTACTTCAGTTCCACCTAACAAATCTTACAAATGAGACCCAAATAGCTTAAAACTGCATCCCAGCACAAAGCCTAAGAATATTTACAGGGCCACAACCATAACCATGGTTATACTCAGACCTCAGAAAAGGATTTTCAGCATCCTCTGCCTTGGATCTGGTTGGACCCAGTGAAATCAGTCATTTCCCAAATGTCATTCAACTATCAGCAGATCCGGAAGATGATCAAAGGAGGGATTTTCATCTATGAGCTTGAGACTGTTCATTCCCAGGCTAAATCTGGAAAAACACCATGGCCTGAAAGAAGGGGAGTCATATGGGCATATGTTAGAAAAGGTAACCTGGATGAGAAGGGTAAGAATTGTGCAGTGGCTGCTCAAAAGATATCACGAATCTGAAAAGATTGACATTTGTACCAGAGCCTGTATCTTCAGATAAGGGAACATAGCCAAAAATAAAGCAGATTCTCATGGAACATACCCCCAAGCTGAAGGCAGACAAGACCTGTGAGAATCTTGACTGACCTGGCTGAGGTCCATGGGAGAAGGGAAGACCACTAGTTTTGTGCAAAGCACCACCAGGCCAAGAAAGACTGTCAAAGGATGAAGTTACCCAGAAATAAATAAGGCTCTACCTCCTGTGTGGCCTCCATAGTTACATAGATCAGTTGTTCAAATAAAAGAAGCCTTGATCTACCTGGAGAAAAGTAAACGAATATTGATACAAATCCAGATGTGACCAGAACCCAACAAGTATCCAGACATCCCATAAACATTTTACCAGAGAGACAAAGGAGAGAAAAATCTTGTTCATAATGAGGTAAAAATATTCAGCTGAATCCAACCTAAAACTAACACCAATCAAAGAATTAGTACAGAAGAATTCATCATTAAAATAATATTTATAATTGTGTTCAAGGTATTTAAAAGTCAGATATATCTTTAAAAGACCCAAATGAAACTTAATCATGTGTTATGGTTTGGATATGAAGTGTCCCTGAAAAGCTCCTGTGTTAATATTTCTTAAGTGAAATGATAGGATTAGGCCAGCTGTAATCCAATCACTCTATCCTAGTTTGAATGGGCTAGATGGAAACTGTAGGAGTGTGGCTGGGTGACATGGGTCACTGTAGGCTGCCCTCGAAGCATTTGTTTTCCTCGCACCCCTTTCTTCTTCTCTGTGCTTTCTGGCCACCTTGAGCAGAGCAGCATGCCTCCATCATGCTCTTCTGCCATGACATTGTGCTTCACCTTGAGCCCAGAGTATTGCAGTCAGTGCACCATGGATTAGCAAAATGCATGTTCCTCTAAGGTTTTCTTGTCAGGTGTTTTGGTCACAGTGACACAAAACTGATGAACACATTATGGAAACTAACATCTGAGATTGGGTTAATAGTAGATTATTATAGAAATAAAGAACTAGCCACAGTGAAACATAAACATAGAAATGAAATAAAATCAGTGAGCTGTGAGACCATTTCAAGTGTTTTAGTAATATATAATGAAGTTCTGAAATAAAAAAATCAACCCAGAAATCTATCTTTCAAAAGCTAAATAACAGCTATCTCAAAAACATTCCAGTTGAAAGTACTTATAACTATTTGGGTAAACATGTAGATTTTTGTTATATAAACAAACACCTTTAAAAAACAAAACTGTTTTAAAAAATAATAACAGTAGAGGCAGGAGATATGCATATGTAAAATGACAATAAAAGACTCAGGGCCAAGGGGAAGAACCCTCAGAAATTTGTCCTATGTTGCATGTTGTGTCAGTTGATGGTAGAATGTGTTCATTAAAAAAATGCAAACATGAAATAATAAAAGACAGAGGGTACCTAATAAATAAGGAACCATTTTTAAAAAAAAGGGTTGGATGGGGTGGGGATATAGCAGAGTTGGTAGAGTGCTTGCCTCACAGGCATAAGGCCCTGGATTCAATCCCCAGGACAAGAAAGAAAGAAAGAGAGAGAGAGAGAGAGAGAGAGAGAGAGAGAGAGAGAGAGAGAGAGAGAGAGAGAGATATGGATGGAGGGAGGAAAAGAGAGAGAGAAAGAGAGAAAGAAAGAAAGAAAGAAAGAGAGAGAGAGAGAGATATGGATGGAGGGAGGAAAAGAGAGAGAGAGAGAAAGAAAGAAAGAAAGAAAGAAAGAAAGAAAGAAAGAAAGAAAGAAAGAAAGAAAGAAAGAAAGAAAGAAAGAAAGAAAGAAAGAAAGAGAAAAAGAAGAAAAAAAGACTGGAGATGTAGCAGTGATAGAGTACTTGTGTGTTAGTGTGTATAAGGCTCCGAGTTCAATCTCTAGCACTAGAAAAATAAATAATTAAGTAAAAGGCATCCAGCAATGTGTACAAATATCAAAACATCATATTGTACCCTATAAATACATATAATGACTATTATTTAATTAAAAAAAACATTAATTTTATTAAAGGCCACATTGAAGGAGATATATAGTAAGGGGCAACTGAAAGAGTTCTCAATAACCAAAACTGGGACAATTGGAATGACAAAATAAAGTAGTAAGGAATTAAAACTTGAAATTTAAAATAAATATTTATGAATCTATGCTGACATAAATGATTGAATAAATAAATTTGAGAGAAGAGACCTATGTAGAAGAATTCTAAGTTTATGTGACTACTCCACCTGCAGGAAGTAGAGCATAACTCAAGAATGGACTGCACATAGTGACTTCCAGAGAACACAGTATGGGAAGGGATGAGGAACTTCACAGTGGGAGAAGTTAACAAGCCCTTGGCCAGGTGATTAGGTCAACATCAGCAGTCATAAACCATGTTGCTAATAGGTACCTTTAGTATGATGTAATGCAAACAGTACTGTTTCCAGGCATCACAGCCCAGCTATTTGGGAGGCTGAGGCAAGAGGGTCACAAGTTGGAGGCTAGCCTCAGCAACGTAGTAAGACCCTATCTTAAAATCGAAAATAAAAAGAGCTAGAGCTGTAACTCGGTGTTAGAGCAATTTTGGGTTCAATCCCCAGTACTGCAAAAAAAGAAACAGAAAGAAAAATTTGTGATTTTCTCCCCAAAACCCATTATTTTGATATAACCTTAAAAAAAAAAAGTCAGACACATTTCATTAAAGGGGTAATCCTACAAAGTATGATATCTTCCCTGACCAGTACTCCTCAAATCGTCACAGCCAAGAGTCATCTTGGAGACATGACAACTAAATACATATGTCTTAGAACAGGAAAGGATAGTGGGAGAGTAAATGGAATATGGAAATCCAGTATGCTGCTGAAAGCACTAAGAGCCCATATGAGGTTAATGGATCTCAATCTCAAGTGATACCAGTCATTGTGGATGAGTGGGGTGTATCCCTCTACACTCGGCTGCATGGATACAGGAAAGGAATACACAGTTTTAACCACATTTAGCTGGATAAATACTGTAAAGTGAGTGGGAGAGGGTCATGGAAGTGACATGTGAAAAGAAAGATGGACACTAAAAGACCTATGGGATTTTCAGTCCCAGTGGAGTCATAGGATTACTGACTTTGTAGTGCTAGGAGTACAAAAGTACAACTTAAGAATGACAGTTGCTGGTATCTGTCCTGGCAGAGGGCAGGACATGGTATATATGGTGAGAAAAGCTAGTGCATAAGTACGTCAGAGAAGAAGGCAAGGAACCATAACATGCCTCTGTGTAGCTATTAAAATAGCCATGAATTATGACAGGAGTAATGGTAGGGATGACAGTGCAAAGAGCTATGATCTAAAGGAGTGAGGGGAGAATAAATAAAATAAAGGGCAAAAAATCTAAATAAACAACTCAAGAAGATACACAGGTGGCAAACAAGTATACAAAAAGAGCTAAACATGCTTGTAGTTAGGGAATTGTTAAGTCAATATAACAATGAGATACACCTATTAGAATGCTTAAGTTAAAAAAATCTGACAATACAAAACACTGAGTGAGGATGTGGAGCAACAGGAATACACATTCTTTGGTAGGGATGCTCCACTCCTGAAGACAATATTTTAGTTTCCCACAAAACTAAACATAACCTTATCACATAACCCAGCAATGTGTTCCTAGGAATTGACCCAAATGCATGAACATGTCCAAAAAAGCCTGTACACAATTTTTATAGTATCTTTATTCACATTTTGGTGTTTTATATACACACACATACATACATACACACACACACACACATATATAATTTAGATTAATAGAAGTATATCCATATCTTTTTATTTGTGGTGGAGTGCTTGCCTAGAATGTACAAGTCCCCACAGAGCGCGGGTTCCCTTGCAGGGGACTGCCAGGCAACTCCAGAACCGTTTTTGCCAAAGGTGCAGCAGGGAACACGCAACCGCTGCGTTCGGAGTCGTGGTCCCGCCTTCAGAGGATAGGACTCGGCACACAGCCCAGTTCCCGTCTCTAGGTGCGGCAGCAGGACGATGTAGTCAGAGCAGGAAGCAAATGGCGGCTTCCGCGGAATGGATTTTCGGCCCCGAAACCACCGCCCAGCCAACAATCCCAATCCACTAACTCTCTTTGCATAGAAAATATTCAAAAAAAAAAAAAAAAAAAAAAAAGGTGTTGTACTGAGGTTTCTTTGTCAGGTACTTACAATCCGCTGATGATTACTATTCAGCTCCTCTGTCTCAGAAGGCAACTCAGAGATGGTCTCTATTGTTTGCTTAATTTTAAAATCTAAAACTTCTATAAAAATCATTAATTAGAAATAATTTCATTTCTACAAATTTAAATGTAATAATCAAAACTTAAAGAATATAAGATTTTCTAAGGGGTATTTGTTAAGAAAACACCCATATTATAAGGTACTATTTAATTTAGAATAATTTGTAGGAATTATGAAGCTGACATATAGCTAGTTAAAGAAGAGTTACCGTAGATCCAATTGTTTTGAGATGTGACTTTTAAAAAACTTGTGGATGTTTAACAAGATTGTACACATTGATAGTAGAATTATCATCATTTTTCTTTGTACTTATATGTCACTCAGGTGGGGTTTTTGTTGTTGTTGTTGCTTTTGTTTTCTTTAAGCAAATGTATTGTTATTATACTTCAACACAGAAAAAATAAAGCTGTCAGGCCTGGTGGCACACATCTGAAATCTCAGATTTGGAGAGACTAAGGCTTCAAGTTTGAATCCTTCCTGGGCAACTTAGAGATAACCTGTCTCAAAATAAAATGAAAAGAGGGCTGGGGTATAGCTCAGTGGGAGAGCACTTACTTGCCTAGCATATGCTGCCTGGGTTCAATTCCTACAGCACCACTCCTCAAAAATAAAAAAGAGAGAGAGAAAAAGAGAGAGAGAGAGAGAGAGAGAGAGAGAGAGAGAGAGAGAGAGAGAGAGAGACAGAGACAGAGACAGAGAGACAGAGAGAGAGAGAGAGAGAGAAGAAGAAGAAGATGATGAAGAAGAGGAGGAGGAGGAGGAGGAGGAGGAGGAGGAGGAGGAGGAGGAGGAGGAGAAGGTGGGGGAGAAGAGAGAAGAAAAAAATAAAGGAAGAAAGGAGGAGGATTCAAAATCCAAACAGGTAGAGATAATGATAACTTTACTCACTTTAGCATTCATGGTGAATGCCTTTGAAGCATTAATAGGGGCAGGAGATGTTGTTCAGTGGAAGAGTGCTTTCCCAGCATGCACAAGGCTCTGGGTTTGATCCGACCACCACAAACACAAACAACCAACCAAAAAACAAAAAAGAGTTCTATAAACTTGATAAAGCAATAAAGTACATTATAACTTTGCTGAGCTACCTTAAGAATGTCACAAATATTGCATCAAATTGTTGCACACCTATAATCCCAGTGACTCAGGAGGCTAAAAAAGAAACATAACAAGTTTGAGGACAGCCTCAACAATTTGTGGAGACCTAGTCTCAAAAATAAAAAAGAAGCTTTAGGGATGTAGTTCACTGGTAAAGCAACCCTGAGTTCAATCCTTGGTAACAATAAAAATGTCACAGATATTATTCAATTTTTAGGCCTTATACCTGATTGCAACAAATGGAACTCCCAAACTTCCAAATCCAGAGAAACTTTCCCCAGTATTTCAAGATTTCTTAAATCAATATTTGGAAGTGGATGTTGAGAAAGGGGGTTCAGCCAAAGAATTGATACAGGTAAATTTGAAAATAATGCCATTTTTGAAAAAGTTTGACTCTATTTGAATAATCAAGAGAAAATTTTCACAGTGTTAATAATATTTCACTATTCATTAATCACTACCAGTAAGGCAGCTGCTACATTTTAGAGTTTCGTCTGTCAAAAATAAAAATTTAATAGTTATTGTACATTCTTGTATATTATTGAATATTGTATTAATTGAATGCTGGCATGAGTATGTTTATGGACTGCCTAACTGTAGATATTTGGAAAGTAGAAAAACTAAAACAAAAACAACTCTGTTTTCAACTATGAAAGTTACATACTGATTATGAAGGGTTTGTGCAGATATTAAAGTATGTGTTGTTTAAGAAATTGTATTCTTAAGTAATCTTCAGAGTTTAGTTGAAAGAAAATGTTTTGCTTCTAAATTATGCACTTCTCTGTTCCCTCTTTTTGGTAGCACCCATTTCTGAAACTGGCAAAACCATTATCTACTTCATACCACATATCCTGGAAGCTAAAGAAGTATGAATAGAAACTGTTGACTTCATTGACAAGGCTTCATAGTCTTCTTTCATTTTCTGAAAAGAAAAAAATAATGAAATGTAATAAAGTGTTTGTTGTTTCAAAAGTTATGTAACATAAAATTTGCCATTTTAACCATGTTAAGTAGACAGCTCAATGGCATTAATTACATTCACAAGATTGTATAACCTTCTGTTTCCAGAACAATTTTGTTGCTCCATACAGAAACTCTGCCACCATTAAGTAATAATTCTTATTTCTTCTCCTCCACCCACTGGCAGAAACCATTCTTTTTTTCTTTTTTTTCTGTTTTATTGGTTCTAATTAGTTATATATGACAGTAGAATGCACTTTGAAACAGCATACATAAATTTAAAAAATATTTTTCTGATTGTACATGATGTGGAATCATTTAGTTATTCATGCACATAGAATAATGATGTCCAATTCATTCTTTATACTACTATACTTTCTACTATTCTTCCTACCTCATACTCCCTCCCCTCCCATCACTTCCCTCCGCCTAATTTAAAGTAATTTTATTCTTCCAGCCCTCCCCTTTACTGTGAATTAATGTCCACATATCGTTGACAATATTTGACCTTTTGGGGATTGACTTATTTCACTTAGAATGATATTCTCCAGCTCCATCTGTTTACCCACACAAATGCTATCATGTTATTCCTCTTTAAGGCTGAGAAATATTCCATCCTATATATAAACCACATTTGCTTTATTCATTCATCTGTTGAAGGACACATTCATTGGTTCCATGTTTAAACTATTGTGAGTTGAGCTGCTATAAACAGTGATGTGGCCCCCTCACTGTGATATGCTAATTTTAAGTCCTTTGGGAATAGACCACGGAATGCAATAACTGGGTGATTTTATTCCAAGTTTTCTTAGCAATCTCCATACTGCTTTATAATGGCTGCAACAATTTTCATTCCCATCAGCAATATATTAGTGTCTCTTTTCCCCTACATTCTTACCAACATTTATTGTTGCTTGTCTTCTTGATAATTGCCATTCTGACTGAAGTGAGATGAAACCTTAGTTTGGATTTTCATTTCTCTAATTGCTAGAAATGTTGAATATTTTTTCATATATTTTTTGATCAGTTGGATTTCTTTTTCTGTGAAGTGTCTGTTTAGTTTCTTAGCCCATTTATTGATTGGGTAATTTGATTTTTGGTATTAAACTTTTTGAATTCTTTATATATCTTGGAGATTAATGCTCTATCTGAGGTGCGCAGGGCAAAGATTTTTCTCTCATTCTGTAACCTTTCTCTTCACATTGGTGATGTTTCTCTTTGCTGAGAAGATTTTTAGTTTTAATCCATCACATTTATTCTTGATTTTTATTCAAGAGCTTCAGGAGTTTTTTTTTTAAGGAAGGCAGATCCTAAGCTGACATGATGGGCCTACTTTTTCATCTATTAGATGCAGTGTTCTAGTTCCTAAGTATTTAATCCACTTTGAGTTTTGTGCAGGGAGAGAGACAGGGGTTTAATTTCATTTTGTTACATATGGATTTCCAATTTTTCCAGCACCATTTGTTGAATAGGCTATCTTTTCTCTTGTGAACGTTTTGGTTGCTTTCCTCTATTATGAAATAACTGTATTTATGTTGGTTTGTCTCTGTCTTCTATTCCATACAATTCATCTACAAGTCTATTTTGGTGCCCATACTATCCTTTTTTTGTTACTATAGTTCTGTAGTATAGTGTAAGGTCTGATATTTTGATGCCTCCCGCTTCACTCAATTCTTGATAAGAATTGCTTTGGCTATTCTGGGTTTGTTGTTTTTCCAAATGAATTTAATGATTGCTTTCTCTAGTTATATGAAGATGGTCATTGGTATTTTAATAGGAGTCACATTAAATCTCTATAATGCTTTTGGTACTAAGGCAATTTTGGCAATATTAATTGTGCCTATTCAGTATCAGGGTAGCTCTTTACATCAGGTCTTTTTCAATTTTTTTCTTTAGTATTCTGGAGTTTACCTTGTAGAGTTATTTCACCTCTTTTGTTAGATTGATCCCTCCCCTTTTTTGTGGCTTCTGAATGGGGTAGTTTTCCTAATTTATCTTTCACTAGGTTCATCACTAATTTATAGAAATGTGTTTGATTTATATTTATTGATATGATGTACTGCTACTTTGCTGAATTCATTTATTAGTTCTAGAAATTTTTAGTAAAATTTTTTGATCTTCTAAATATAGAATCATGTCATTGGCAAATAGTGATAGTTCGAGTTCGTTTCCTATACATATTATTTTAATTTCTTCCTCCTGTCTTATTACTCTGGCTAAATTTTCAAGGACAATGTTGAATAGAAGTAGTGAAAGAGGATATCCTTACCTTGTTCCAGTTCTTGGAGGGAATGCTTTCAACTTTTTTCCATTTAGAATAATATTGACCTTGGGTTTAACATAGATAGCCTTTACAATGTTGAGGTAAGTTCCTACATTTCTAGTTTTTCTAGTATTGTAAACATGAAGGGGTGCTGTATTTTGTCAGATGCTTTTTTCTGTATCTATTGAGGTGATCATATGATCCTTATTTTAAAGTCTATTGATGTGATAAATTACATTTGTTGATTTTTGTTTTTTGAACCAAACTTGCATCCCTGGGTTGAACCCCACTTGATTGTGGTACACTATCTTTTCAATATGTTTTTGTATTTGATTTGCCAAGATTTTATTGAGAATTTTTGTGTCTATACTCATCAGGTTATTGGCCTGAAATTTTCTTTCCTTGATATGTCTTTGGTTTTGGTATCAGGATGATATTAGCCTCATAGAATGTGTATGGAAGGGTTTCTTCATTTTGTATGTCATGGAATAATTTGAGGAATATTGGTATTAATTCTTTTTTGAGGGTCTTGTAGAGCTCATCTAAAAATACATCTGTTTCTGAGCTTTTCTTGATTGATAGGTTTTTGATGGTGTCTTGTATTCATTGCTTGAAAATGATCTGTTTAAATCATGTATATCCTGATTCAGTTTTGATAGGCCATATATCTCTAGAAATTTGTCAATCACTATAAGATTTTCAATTTTATTGGAGTATAAATTTTCAACATAGTTTGTTATGATTTTCTGTATTTCAGTAGTATCCATTGAGATGTTTTCTTTTTTATCACATATTTTAATAATTTGAATTTTTTCTCTCTTAATTAGAGTAGCCAGAACATTACCAATTTTCTTTATGTTTTCAAATAATCAACTTTTTTTGTTTTGTCAATTTTTTGAATAGTTTCAATTTAATTGAGTTCAGACTTGATTTTAATTATTTCCTGTCTTATACTGCTTTTGGTGTTGATTCAGTCCTCTTTTTCTATAGCTTTGAGATATAATATTAGGTCACTTACAGGAAAAGTACCTGTCTTAGATAAACTTTGTCTTACATCTCATTTGTTTAGGGATGAATTTTAATGCTATCAGCTGTGAATCCATTCTTAATAAGCCCACAGTATATATTTTTAAATGTGTATGTAAACGGTAAGACACATAAAAAAAAGTCATATATATAGATCAGGAGGGAAAAGGGAACAAAGATTCACAGGAATCTATTCCTAAGAGTTAATGGTTTAATATTCACTCATTCAGTGTTTGTGGTAAATGTGTAGAATGTGACTCCTGTAAATAATGATAATTGGCTGTATCTGTTCTTTAGATACACAGTTTATCAGGGGTGACTTACATAATATATAATATCCAATGCAATATAAAATACCATGTAAACAAGAGCCCTAAGAATGATTGATTGGTAGACATAGTTACAAAATAATACATCTCAAGCCAATTTTCCAGGACTCAAATATCCTGTAATTATCTGGAGCATGGCCTTGAGGCTAAAATTAAGAGAAAAGAACTTTGAACAGCAGAGCTTTGTTGGCTCCCCTCTTTTCCCAGCCTATGCCAGCTCACCAACCAGGGCTCTGCTTCACACATATTGTGGTTTCTAGGACATTAGAATGAAGGCTTTGAGTCTTTAGGATTGTGAATTAAGAGGCACTGAAAAGCAACAACTGAGCAAGTGTGAGTTGTTCTCTGAAGTGAGGTTAGAAATCAGTCAGAGCTAACTTGTTTTGTCTGAGCCTGGAAAAGTTCATGGTTACAAATGTGATTTTTAAAGCATTTTATCATACAATGCACAAAAACATTATTACTTTCTCATTATAGACATTAATGCAGAATAAGATAAAAATCAGAATGGTCTTGATTTGCATTTCTCTGACTGCTAGAGATGGTGAGCAGTTTTTCATGTACTTATTGATTGATTATATGTCCTCCTCTGAGAAGTGTTGGTTCAGGTCCTCAGCCCATTTGTTGATAAGGTTGTTTGTTATCTTATTGTTTAGTTTTTTGAGTTCTTTGTATATTCTGGATATTAGGGCTCTATCTGAAGTGTGAGGAGTAAAAATTTGTTCCCAGGATGTAGGTTCCCTATTTACCTCTCTTATTGTTTCTCTTGCTGAGAAAAAAACTTTTTAGTTTAAGTAAGTCCCATTTGTTTATTCTTGTATTTAACTCTTGGGCTATGGGCGTCCTATTAAGGAATTTGGAGCCGGACCCCACAATATGTAGATCGGAGCCAACTTTTTCTTCTATCAGGTGCAGAGTCTCTGATTTGATATCTAGCTCCTTGATCCATTTTGAGTTAACTTTTGTGCATGGCGAGAGAAAGGGGTTCAGCTTCATTTTGTTGCATATGGATTTCCAGTTTTCCCAGCATCATTTGTTGAAGTTGCTATCCTTTCTCCATTGAAAGCTTTTAGCCCCTTTATCAAATATAAGAAAGTTGTAATTTTGTGGATTGGTCTCTGTGTCCTCTATTCTGTACCATTGATCCACCCACCCGTTTTGGTACCAGTACCATGCTGTTTCTGTTACTATTGCTCTGTAGTACAGTTTGAAATCTGGTATCACTATACCTCCTGATTCACACTTCCTGCTTAGAATTGCTTTTGCTATTCTGGGTCTTTTGTTTTTCCATATGAATTTCATGATAGCTTTATCTATTTCTACAAGAAATTCTGTTGGGATTTTGATTGACATTGCGTTGAACCTGTAGAGAACTTTGGGTAATATCGCCATTTTGATGATGTTGGTTCTGCCTATCCATGAACAGGGTACATTTTTCCATCTTCTGAGATTTTCTTCTATCTCTCTCTTTAGGGTTCTGTAGTTTTCATTGTATAAATCTTTCACCACTTTTGTTAGGTTGATTCCCAAGTATTTTATTTTTTTTGAGGATATTGTGAATGGAGTGGTTTCCCTCATTTCCATTTCAGTAGTTTTGTTGCTGATATACAGGAATGCCTTTGATTTATGCTTGTTGATTTTATAAGATTGGCAGCCATTATGAAGTCAAGCAACAATAAGTGCTGGCGAGGATGTGGGGAAAAGGGTACACTTGTACATTGCTGGTGGGACTGAAAATTGGTGCGGCCAATATGGAAAGCAGTATGGAGATTCCTAGGAAAGCTGGGAATGGAACCACCATTTGACCCAGCTATCGCCCTTCTTGGTCTATTCCCTGAGGACCTTAAAAGAGCATACTATAGGGATACTGCCACATCAATGATCATAGCAGCACAATTCACAGTAGCTAGACTTTGGAATCAACCTAGATGCCCTTCAATAGATGAAAGGATTTAAAAACTGTGGCATTTATACACAATGGAGTATTACACAGCACTAAAAAATGACAAAATCATGGAATTTGCAGGGAAATGGATGGCATTAGAGCAGATTATGCTAAGTGAAGCTAGCCAATCCTTAAAAAACAAATGCCAAATGTCTTCTTTGACATAAAGAGAGCAACTAAGATCAGAACAGGGAAGAAGAGCATGAGGAAAAGATTAACATTAAACAGAGATGAGTAGGGGGAGAGAAAGGGAGAGAGAAGGGAAACTGTATGGAAATGGAAGGAGACTCTCATTGTTACACAAAATTACATATAAGAGTTTGTGAGGGGAAAGGGGAAAAAAACAAGGGAGAGAATTAAACAACCGCAGGTGGGGTAGAAAGGGAAGATGAGAGGGAAGGGGAGAGGGGATAGTAGGGGATAGGAAAGGTAGCAGAATACAACAGTCACTAATATGGTATTATGTAAAAATGTGGATGTGTAACTGATGTGATTCTGCAACTTGTATTTGGGGTAAAAAATGGGAGTTCATAACCCACTTGAATCAAATGTATGGAAGATGATATGTCATGAGCTTTGTAATGTTTTGAACAACCAATAAAAAAAAATCAGAATGGTCATCATTAACCTACTGAAAAAAATTCATTTTTCTTTCGTTTTTGAAGTGAGTGTCTCCCCCAAGCTGAAAGTAGTTTCCAGTTATCCATGTGACGTGAACTAAGTGCTTATTTTGTGTAAGCATTATCCTGGAGGTGAAGGATGAAAAGGAACTGCTATTGCTCATCCCTGGGAGAAGGGATGACCAACAGATACTCTCTCCCATCCTAGTTTTAGAAGAAAGTAGCAGTTTGGGAATGTGTCTTAATAACAGAAATTGGAAAACACATCCTTAGACATGTTAATCAGTCTGAAATTTAACATAGTATTTTATATGTGAAAGCCTGTGAGAAAAAAAAGGAAAGAAAAGGGACTTCATGAAAATAGAAGAGAGACCAGCAGAGTAGGGGAAGGGAACTGGGAGAGAGAGGAGGGAAGGGAGGGAAAGGAATGAAAAAGACCAAATTATGCCACATGTATGAATATATCAATGAGTGCCACTTTTACATACAATTACAATGTACCAATAAAACATTAATAAAAAACAAAATGTAAAAAGTAAAAAAAAAAATGCTATTCCTAATACATCAGTATTGTGATTCACAATTCTAAAGGACCTTGCTTAAATGCAGATTCTGATTAATAGCTCTGAAATAGGGCCTGAGGCTGTGTATTTGCAACATTCAGGTATTGTTGATGCTGATTATCTATAAACCACTTATTGAAAATTAATTGATTCCTGAGCCCTATCCCCAGATAATCTGATCCAATATTCCCAGATTGGATGTGGCTATCTTGTTTTGACCAGCAATGCAAGTTGTTCCAATACAGATGGTATTCAGACACTACTTTCATATAGTACTGATTTATGAGTTGTTCATTAACAGTCTCTCCTTCTAATATTAACACATGTTTTTTAATTTCTGCCACCTGGACCTTTTTGTAATGTATCTTGTAATATTAGGAAGATGAAAAATAAGTATTAAAAACTAACACGTTTTACTCAAAATTAAAATGGAATTCAGGAAGCACAGCCGAACTTGCTTATTTGGAAAAAACATATTTAGTAAAAATTTATTATTAATTAATGCCTCGGGTGTTAAGTGCTAGGGTTACAAAGCTTGAGAAGAAAGTATCCCCTTTCTTTTACATAGCTTTTTCAAATGAACAAATATGTACTGAATGTTGTGGAAGCCACAGAGGCATCTTATTTTTTCTGGAAACTATTGCCTTGACAACTGAAATTTCCTTGTGGATCTCCTATTTTATGTGTGCCAGACATTACTCTTTTTGCCCCTTTGAACTGTGACCACCTATATGCAAAATTCAAAGAATATGTTCAACACATCTTGGTTACATTTAATGGAACTGAATTTCTGAATTCCAGAAATTATTACTGAATTGCTTTTCAAAGATAAAATAACTTTGTACTGTGTGTAAGACTTGTCTTTAAGTCTTTGCTTCATGTGTAAGACTTTGTCTTTAAGTCTTTGCTTCATTCCTGATAATCAAATTTCTATAATAATGCTGGTATTTTTCTCTTTTATATTAATAGAAGAATTAAGAATTAATTAATAAAGGAATGCAAATCCATGACGGTATTCTTCCCTTCCTATCTCTTATTTTATTTCTAACTCATCTCTATAAAATTAGAGCACAAGAGACTCTACATTTAAGATTGCAGCAGTCATCTGTAATGAGGCTTTGCCCAAACAATAAGTTTTCTTTCTTTTTTTTTTTTTTTTTTTGTCAGATAGCCACATCAAATAATGGGAACAGAGAAAACAATTCCAATAAAAATCATTTTAGTTGCAAATAAAGAACATAGTTTCTTCTGGGCAAAGTCTATGATCTGTAATATTGCTAGCTCAAGAAAGATGAAAACTATTCTGTTGTTTTCGTTTATGTTTCAAACATGATCAGTTAACCTTAAAAATAACAAGTAAATGCCACAGAAAAAGCAACTACCCCAAAATTCTTAGTGAAAACATTTTCAGGTCTATTTCTGTAGTTACCAAAAAAAACAAAACAAAACTGGATGTGGTGGGTTTGGGGTAATAAGTCACTGAAAGATGCTGGACTAATGAGAATTTAAAAGAAATAAAGCACAGGAAGAGAGCTGCAGCCATCCAAAGAAGCATAATTTGTAAATGTCCTTCCAGGCAGCAAATCACCCTTTGTTTTTACCCTGACATCTGCCTTACAGTCTGGAAATCCCCAGGCTGCAGGAGCTCAGATCCAGAAGGATTTTTCAGTCTCTGATTAGAGAAAAAAAGTTTTCTCCTTAAACAAGGTCATATAACAGTGTAAGTCTTAATTTTTGTTCAAACCTGATACATTGTTCAGCTCTAATCCAGGAAATAACTATGGGTTTGGAGAGGCATGCTGTTTACATGTTCTCATCCTAGCTCACTTGGGAGTAGCCAACAATTATTTCCACTTTAGGACTAATCCTTGGACAAAGTAAGACCTATATACAAAATTTCATTCCATAAATAAATGTAAATGTGTATTTTACCTCATTTGGTCTTTAGTTGTCAAAGTACAGGAGGATCATTTTGATAATATAGCAAACCAAGTAGTAGCTATCTCAATGCATACGTAAAAAACCTACAAAAGAATGGAAAATAATGTCTTAAAAATGGTGATTCATTTCCACATAGATTTGTCAAATTATCAACTTAAATATTCTAAGTTTCAGTCCATATTTTAAGCACAATAATTTTGTGACTTCTATTACACCCCCTATTTGTAGTAACAATTAGTGCTTCTGATATGTTTATTATTTTGTTCAGTGCATATTATGATAAATTATAGCTATTAAAATCCTTGAGCTTTTTAAAACTTGTAGCTATTTTTAATATGTAGAAATTATTTCATAGAACATTAATTCTTTCCCACATTTTAAGGACAAAAATGAAAACTTTTAAAACTACTTACATTTTAATGTGAAAATGTGTTTAAAAGTAAAATTTGAAATATGGTAATATAATTATACTGACATCTTTTGTAAGTGATAACACATGATAACACATAATTAAATGGCTCCTGTACCAGAAGAATCACAACTAAGGAAAAAGACAAAGAGCCTAATTTATTCTAACTAATCAGGATTGATGTTAATTAAAGAAGAGTGCAAGATAATGACTTCTCATTACTACCTGATAGATGGAAATAGATTATTCTTCTTCTAGGTAAAATAGCAATTAAATAACTTTTTAAGCAGGATTTATTTTCAGAAGGCTTTCTCCTATAATTGGTGGAGCATTTGTACAAAGGTATTTTTGAAAAATCATCAGGAAAAAAATGGATTTAATCTAAGGCTGTTTTTTTTCTTTAGTATTTTGTCAAATTTTGGTAGGTATGCACAAGAAAAAGACAGTATCTGAGCAAGTGGTAATCAGAACAAAACTGACTTGCATTATTCTGTGGAATGTTTTGCATTGAAGTACATAATCTAGTAAAGTGATTAAAGTACAAGTTCAAATCCTAATTCTTCTATCAACCAGTTCTGTGACTTGCACCAAGTGTTTGAACTTCTGTAAGGTTTAATTTTCTCATCTTTAACATTTTAAAAATAATAGATTCTGCTTCATAGGGTGGTGTATCATCCACAGCATGGAGCTTAGTACATACAAGGAGCTATATAAATGTTAACAACCATATGAGAATCTTATTGCCATGTAAAAACTCAACACAATCTTGGTGGCTTAAAAGAACAAAATTTTATTTTATCACCAGTTCTATGAGTGAGTAGTCTGGGTATAAATTAGATGTGTCCTTTACTCAGGTCTTCACTGGAGAAAATCGAGGTGTTATCCAGGGCTTCAGTCAACTGGAGCTCAGGTCTTGTTACAGAACCCAGGGCCTTGCAGGTCAAACACTGAAAGTCACACACCCATTCCCTGACACATGGCACTTCTGTGACATGATGGTTTCGTGAAAGCCAACAGCAATGCATCTAATGCTGCTTCTCTCTCCCTGACCTCTTCATCTCTTACTTTGAAATTATTGATGAAGAGCTCTCACCTCCTCAAATTATTTTTATTAACTTAAAAGTATCTGATAATAGACCCTGATTACATCTGACAATTGCCATCATCTTCACAATATTTTAATTTCTTGAGGATTCAGCACTTCCTTTTAGAAAAAAAAATAGTAACACTAAAAAGAAGCCACAACATTTCTAAATATCCAAATACAGGCTTAGAAGACATTGTTTCTGATATAGTAATGAACTAAGCTGCAGGAGGTTCTCTGAAAACTGAGATTTTTTTTTTCTCCAGAGAGTTAAATAAAATGATTATGAACTCTCCTAGATTGCCAAAGGAAATTATTACCTACAAAATAATTTTGTCTCACATGTATACACATATACAAATGGGCTTGCAAAAAATTAATGATATTTTCAAAATGAAAAAAAAACATGAAAAAAATGTTGGAGAATTACCTTTGGGAAAGGAATGTGAAAGCTTCAAAATAAAAAATGGATTTGCTGATGTGAACCCCATAAAAAGTAAATAACAAGAAAGCTGGAGGCGATGAAGGAAGGGTTTGTGTGCATAATTGCCTGATAGTAACTATCACAAAAGATTCCACCAGCTGGGGGTGCTGTGGTGCATGCCCATAATCCCAGTGGCTCAGGAGGCTGAGGCAGGAGGATCAGGAGTTCAAAGCCAGCCTCAGCAATTTAGTGAAGACAAAAACAACCCAGAGAAACCCTATCTCTCTTTAAATAAATTATAAAAAAGGGCTGAGGATGTGGCTCAGAAGTTAAGTGCCCCTGGGTTTAATCCTCAGTACCAAAAAAAAAAAAGAAAAAAAGAAAGAAAGAAAAAAAAAAAAGACTCCACCAGAACCAGGATCACACAAAACCTACGGAACCCATAGCAGCCTCATATAGAAAGAGCTTCCACAAGCAACTGTCTATGAATCTTTACTGATGTCACTCATTATTAATCATTGTGACCAAAGATTATTGTTAGAAAATATCTGAGATGATCCTCCTCTTTGTCTTTAAAAACTTCCCCTTACCTCAACCCTTTGAATGTGCCCATAGATTACCATGCCAGACATACTCCCATTGTAGTGTTATGCTATTGACTTTGTAATGCTCTGCTGTTCCCCAATAAATATCATTATTCCTTGAAGACTCACTTGCTGATTGGCATCACATTGGCACCTTTATGAAAATTAGACCTACTAAGAAAGAATGGTTGATTTATGCTAAATTAACGTATAACTGGAGAAAACTCTATAGTAATGTTTTGGAGAAAATTTTTCAAATGTATCAAATGGAGCCCTTTTATTTGTGATAAGTACATGATGTGTATCACAATTAGTGCCTTTTATGGAAAAATACTTAGGTCAAGAAAATCATTTCAGAAATTCCTGCAGGAAAAGGTAAGTTGTAGAATTGATTGGATGAGGTTTTTGAACTAAATAAGGAAAAAGAATCAAATAGTTAGGAGTTAAATGAGTTAAAATAAGAAGTTTAGGGAGGTATATTTGGGTCAAAATGGCCTTGTTAAAAAAATAATGATAATACAACAAATGAGGAGAGAGAACAAATGCAAATTTTTTTTTATATTTTTGCTCCTATAAAATAAAGTAGAATGTCACCAAATAGAACTCCACCCTCAATAGCAGCAAGCTGCACATTTACCTTCTCACCTGAACTCAGTGGTAGGGTCTTTATTCCATGGTAATGATTTATAAAGAGGGAAAAATCTCCTGCAAATGAGCTAGTTCTTAACAATAGAACCTAATCACACCAGGCTCAGGCTGAGAAAAACTTGGAAGGTTTCAGAGGTTTTGTGCAGCAAAAGAATGAGACAAACAGGAAATCAAGAAAAGTGATATATGTATAAAATTAAGCTTGCATAGCTGTGAGATTGCAATTACTGAGGGGACTTAGTGATAGAGGCTTGGTCAGTACTATTGACTCATATATTCTGCCACACAATGTTTTCCTTGTCTTCCTGTGAACTTTGCTTCCTTAAGGAACTCTGTCTGGGGAAGGGTGAGAGACCATTCTGTTTGTTACCACCATACATAAACTTAGATTGGTCACAAAGGTCCTTAAAAATAGAGAATCTTTTCCTGTGGCCATAGGAAGAGATGTGATAATGGGTTTGAGAGGAATAATTTTGTTGGTTCTGAGATGGAGAAAGGGAGCCACCAGCCAAGGAGTCTGAAGGTTCCTTTAAACTGCACAAGGTGAAGAAATATTCTTTTGCAGATGATCCAGAGAAAATCCTAGCTCTGCTGACCCTCTGACATTATCCTAAATAACCCCTGTGTCGGACCTCTCTCCTACAAAACTGTGGGACAATAAACTTGCGTGGCCTTAGGCACTCTCTTTGTGGTCATTTGTAACAGCAGCAACAAAATACTAATGAAAATGTTGAAAAATCTATATAATTTGAGTAAAATATCATTCTTTCAGTAGAGGAACAAAAAATATGGTAGGAAAAAAGGAATAGTGAAAGGTAATTATTGCTCCCATCTGTTCTCCTGGTTTAACCAACACTAACTGCAATACCTCTTTAGGAGTAATTACTCTCTTGGGACACCCAGAAAGTCTAGAGAGGTAAGGTGTTAATAACGGGAAAGGCCTATGCTAAAGAAAAAGAGCAAGCACGCAAACAAATGAGAAAAACATCAATCGAGGTCTGAATTCCAACTTTTTGTCATAGAGGACTTGGGATACTGAAGTGAGTATTTAAAGTTCAATTCTCAGTTGTGCTACCTTCATGATGAAGATAATTACATACATAAGGATTGTAAAAATAAGCAAATGAGTGAATATTTAACTAATAGCCAGTGCATAGTATAGCATAACTGAAGGAATTTTACCTATTGATTATTAATTTCATTTCTGGTAATATATGTAAACCATAAAGAAGTTATATGATATGTCAAAAATTCACATTGAGGAAAACACAGGATAGAACTAAATTTCAAGGTCTCTGACCTCTAATTGCTTTTTCACTATTGACTGCAGCCTCTTTTAGTCAAAAGGTAGGTTTTATTATATAAGAAATTTCCTCAAATCATCATTTTAAATATAACACTTCACAAAACAGTTTGGACACATTTCTATGCTTTAATGAATGAAATATTTTAGTATCATTTATAGAATATGTGTTTACAGAGGCTATAGAAAATGATGTTTAAAATACTCTGTTCATTACTACTGTCAAATGTAAAACTCACCAGTATTCATAGACCATCTTGAAGTCTATATGAATGATTAATCCTTAAACTGAGCATTTTATCTGGCATCTCCCAGGTAGTAGGATTCTTGTGACAGCAGTTTATTGGGAATATACTCTCAGGAGAAGGGGAATATATTATTATATATATATAATTTTGTTTTCCTTTATTTAAAGATGAGGAAACTGAGGATCAAAGATGTTAAATTATCTGACCAATTCTCACTGGTATACTGATAAATGTGTAAAAATCAGCTTTTTGAGTGGAAGAATATTGAGGAAGCCTTGGCTTATATATATATATATATATATTATATTTAAATATATATATATATATATAATCAGTGGAAAAAAAGCTAAACAGATGTGATCGATCATGGAGACAAGTTTCAACCTGGTTAAATGGGGTTAAATGGGGAGTTATAGAGTAGTAATTGAACCATAGATTGGGCTCACCCTCGGACACGGGGACATTTTGTACCCCAATTTCACTTGGTCAAAATGAGGACATGTGAACTATTAAACATCAACAGGTTCAGTCATCCCTGGGATGAAGACATTGGGACAGTCATACAGCATCTACTACAGTCACAACAGCAACCATTCAGCCAGCATCAAAAAATCTGGATAAGAACAAGGTCTTAAATTCAAGTTAAAGCACAATCTCTAGAGCAAAACATTAACTTTTAAATCATACCCTTCCCAGGAGAACACAAATGCATTGATCTTGTTTATGAACAACTTCAATATCTGGTCGAGACTGTGGGCCGATCTTTGAAGGAGGATGAGTTTAGAACAAACCAGTATATCAACTAGTTAACTATCACTAATCGTGATAGAAATCATGCTATGACACATGTTCCTCTAAGATATACCAATACTTTCTAGCATCTTATAAATCATTATATTCTGGTCCCATATGTGTAAGGTTAATTTTAAAATTTCCTTTTAGCAAATATGTATACAAAGAAATTTCTAGAACTATTTGCATTGCTTTTTTTCATTGTGATGTCAAGAATATACATCCAACAGTGAACCAGGAACCCCACATGAAGCCTGAGAGGTGAATCCTTCAAGCACAAAGTAACATAAAACCACATTGACTGCAATAATAAATATAAGAGTTACTAAAATACCTTCATCTTAATAACAACACACAACAATTCATACATATATATATCTTATTTTATAAAGGACAATGAGCCTATTTTTGTTCTGCATGCTAACTCATATCAAAGAAACTGTCACCAGCCACTGTTTTTGGTGGTTTAGGTTTTTTTTTTTTTTTCCTTCTCCTAGCTTAAGAGTCTTTTTTTCCAGATTCTCATTGGCCTTTAGTTTACAGGAACATGACAAGTCTACCTTTATCCATGGACACCTGTTACAATGTTCTTTTACTTAATATTATTTTTTTCCATTGGCTCAAAAATGAAAATAGTTAATTTTTCTAAGACTGTACAAATTTATGGAAATAGCATTAAAATAAGATGATCTTTCTTTTTTAAATCATTGGTCTTTTTAAATTAATTTAATTAACTTTATTTTAACATAAAAAATAAATGACTCATTGCTAACCTTTGAAAATAAGTACATTTTTACTTATGAATTCATAAGCCACAAAACTTAATTTGCTGACACAAATATGAATGCAATCTCAGCATGTTGAATATTCTATTTCCAGATAGGACCATGTAATAAACAAGCACATTTTCTACAACACAGCTAGATTTGAAAATCAACCTGAACAGCAACATAGAGGGAGTTGTTTAATAACACCCAGAGTGCAAGACCCATCCTGGGAGTCTTCTTAATGAATCATCTCATCTCATATTCTTTGTCAAAACCTTAAATGAATTAAGTGTTTGGCTTGCTGATAAGTGGGATGCAGCAAAAGTAATTGAATGTGGTAATCAAAGATTTGTTAAACCTGTCACTGCACATCATTATCAGTTTTAAATCCAACACAACACAATTAGCTTACAATAGTTATAGTTGAATCAAGTCCACGATATGGATGGATGAGTAATGCACACTCTTCATTAAATTAAATTAGATTCCAAGTAGGTGAACAGAATAAAGGTTGCATGTGTGAATAGTAAAAATAAGGTAAAGCACAGGATTTATGGAGTGCTAAGCCTATTTCCTGAAGCAATGTGGGCTAAATAGCCTTCATTACTGCCTCTTAGCCAGCAGACATGCCATAGATCAGGCAAGAGCCTAAAAATTAAAATGTGCTTAACTCCAGCCCCTGGCTTATGATTGATTTACCAAAAGTAAATAATCTGATATTTACCCATTAGTAAGTGCTAGATACTTTCCCTTTTCCATTTTTATCAGTACTAAAAATTGTAAGAGTGAAAATTAACAACCTGTTATTTTTGTGGGAAGAAGGTATCATCCAGTTCTCTCAGCTGATTAGTAGTTAAAAACATTTTTTAATGGCTAAATTCTTGACAAAAACACTACTCAGATTTAGTCAATAGTAGAAAATCATTTGGAGTTATTTGTAAAGATATTTGTTTAACATAAAAAATAAAATTGTAATGGTTATAGGCTATATTCACATATACACTCATAAAAGATTTCAGGGAAATAATGTTTTGGGAGATGACTATTTGGGAAGCACAGAGATAAGAAATGTAGGACAATTGTGCAAATCCTGGCTATAACTCGGATACATTCTGTTAGACTAAAGTCTGAAATTTTTTGATATTCAAAGGTCGTCTGAATTTCTTATTGCAGATATGGAATTGCACAAACTTATACTACTATGCTGGAGTGAACATTTTGATTAATTTGAAACTAGAGGTAAACCTTATAAGAGGACTAGAATGGTCATAGTTCCTATGAAGGTCATCTACTTCTCAGTATCATGTTATCAGATAAATCAACTTAGTAATGTTTTCTTGGCAATATATTTATGGTCTTGGTGAATATTTTATTTCATTCATGCTAAGTAAAAACAGGCAGGTACTTTTGAGTTTCTAGAGATCAGACTGATTTTATCTTAGATAAAATATTTGGGAAATATTAAATATTAACCAATTTTTATTTCTGCCATCCACCCTTACTACCATTTCCTAGCTCTCCCGTATCTCTGACATTTCAGAACATTTTCACCACTTGTCCATTTTACAGTGTGTTCCATGGTTGCATCTTCATTTGTCATTTCCTATGGCCTTGTAACCAGCCTCCTTAAGCCCTTCAATAATGTGACTGTTTTATTCAGTTTTTTTCCCCTGCTATGACTAAAAAAAACTGACCAGTACAATTTTAGAGAAGGAAAAGTTTATTTGGGGGCTCATGGTCCAGGGACAGCTGGATCCATTCCCCAGGGCTCAAGTAAGGCAAAACATCATGGTGGAAGAGCCTGTGGGGTGAGGGAAGCAGCTCACTTAATGACCAGAAAGAAGAGAGAGAGAGAGAGAGAGAGAGAGAGAGAGAGAGAGAGAGAGAGAGAGAGAGAGAGAGACTCCACTAGCCAGATACAAAACATATACCCCCAAAGTTATGCCCCCAATGACCCCATTTTCTGGAGCCACAGACTACTGGCCCTTAGTTACCCCTCAGTTAATATCATAGGGGACTAATTCAAGGATTGGGTTAAGGCTTTCATAACCTCATCACTTGTCCTCTAAACCTTTTTTCAGAATCTCACACATGAGCTTTTGGGGGACATCTCATATCCAAACCATCACAGTTTCCAACCCCAGTACAGACCTGAGCACTTCTGGGAAAAGATGCTGAACACATCTAAACTCATCCTTCTGACTTTCCATGCTTTGCAATCACAACATGTTGGCTCTTTGGTGAGTGTTCTGGTATTTTTATGATTTGTAATTTAGGCATGTTTGGGGATTTTCAAATTAGAGCTCAGCTAACAACTCTGTGGCTTACTGACTTTCAAATGAATGTATAATTTATTTAATGGTCACTTTTACCTACTGATAAAGGGATCTTTTTTACCTGAGACATGACCCTGAACCGCTTATGTAGAAAGCAGGAAATTGTTCTGATAGTTGGGAAATTAATGCAGAACCTCTCATGCTTGTATATAAAATACTCTGTCTGTCTCTCTCTCTCTCTCTTCTCTCTCTCTCTCTCTCTCTCTCTCACTTATTTTAAGCATTTCTACTAGCATTTTGAAAGGTGATATTTTAAGGGAATATCATCACTTTGAGGCTATGAATCTGCATACACTTTTCTTCATTCATTGGCCATTGATGACATGTTATCTCTAGTTGTCCTTGAAGTGCTCAAGTCGGTACTGGGGTTTGAAACTGTGATGGTTTGGATATGAGGTGTCCCCCAATAGCTAGACTTGGACACTTGGATTCACCTAGATTTGGACACTTGGCTTCACCTGGATTATGACCCTTCTTTGGAATCATTATGCCAAAGATTAGGTTAGGAATGTAGGAGGACCTTACATCTAGTAAACATTCGTTATTGATATTTTTCTTCTCTATAAAAATGCAATCAATACTTAATGTAAAACATTTTCTGATCTCTACATCACAGATTTGTTTTTTAAATAAAGATTGTGTAGTTGGGGGCAAATACAAAATCTTAGATCTAGCGATTTTGAGTAAATTAGGCATTATTGTATGAGGGTCCTGGTCTCACCTGGGTATTTCAAAATTTTTCAAGTATAAATAATAGACACAATTATCATTTAAGTATTTCCTGAGTTTGTGGCACTGTACCATATTATCTAGATAGATCATGCAAAATAAATAAAAGGCAGACCCTACCAAGAAAATTACAACTTAATCAAGATGAACATGTATGAAATATAAAGCAAATAAATAAAACCATATGTACATTAGTTCTAGATAGTATGGTTCAAGCCAAGCTAAGTTCTGTTGAAGCATGTTTGTTTCATCACACACAGAAAGACACTCAGCCATCACACAGGCCATGATAAACTGCAAGGAAAGAGAAGGGTTATAATAGTAAATCCAAGCCAGTCAGCTTTCCTCAGTTTTTAACACTGGAAATGTACCCATACTATGAGTGAAGCTACATAAGCTCAAAACAGACCCTCAGCTCTCAACATTCACACAAAACTAGAACTTCAAAATGATAGCAGGCCAGGGAATGGTTTGAACAGTTTTAAGAGAAAAGAAGATTTGAAATGGTTGGATAACCTCAAAAATGTTTTCAATTTTTTTTATAAAAATCTCCAAAAAATTAGTAAAGTTGAAAAATAAATTTGTTATCCAGTATCTTATCATTCAACTAATCTTAACAAGTGTATAACTTGTGTAAGCTAAGCCTTTATTTTTAAAGGGTTACTCTTAGAATTTTGGTGTAAAATATCAAATGATAATGTAGAACCTCATGGGGAAATTAGGGGGAAGTATATTCTATTGACTTAAGTGAGGCAGTCCTCAAACCTCCTGTTCCCAAGGACAACCACTGTTGTTTTTTTTTTTTAATAGTTTTCCACCAAAAATTAGTTTATCTGCTTTAGAACATAAAAATAAAAAATAGAATTGAATAGTATGAACATTTTATGGTTTCTTTCTCAATGTGAATTTTTGACATTCATCCTGTCATTGTATCCAAATATGTTTTCTTTTTCTTTATCATGAGTGGTGTTCCATCCTATGAATATGATGTACCTTGTTTATCCATGTACCTACTGATGAACATTTAATTTGTTTTCACTTTTGGATTATTATTGTTTCTAAGAACATTCCTATACAACCCTTACTATGCTTATATGTTTTGATTTCTCTTGGAGTGGAATTGATGAACCATAGAAAAGGCATATATTTAGTTTTATAAGATCCTAAGAGACTCCTATTTTATGCTCTCACCATCAATAAATGAGAGTTACAGGTGCCCTATATACTCTCCACATTTGGCATTTTTCTACACACACACACACACACACACACACACACACACAATTTTAGTCAATCAAATATGTTTGTATAGTTGTATCTCTCTGTAATTTTAATTTACACTAATAAGCATATTAGTCTAGGCTCAAACAAGACATAGAAGCCATAAAGTAGGTTAAACTACAGAATCTTAATAAAATTTTTTTGAACTATTACTGCCCCCCCCAAAAAGAATTAAAACTTAAATAAGAATTCTGTAGAGTTCCCTAGGCCTGAGAGAGAGTAGTTCTAGAAGGAAAAACTTGAAAGGGGACCCTCTCACCAAGGATGGAATTCAGCCCTTGTCAGAGAAGGTTTACATTAGCCCACCTAATAAAAGAAAACTCCTTGGTGTGTCCAGGCTAATGATCTTCAAAATCAGGTCAGATTGGTAATTAATAGACAGCCATGAGTGGTGGGAACATGAGGTTAAGGGGATCACTCTATAAATTGAGTCTATTATGCTGACCCCCATATGTTTTCTTCTAAAAACCAATTTACCTGGGGCTGCACCTGGGTTAAGTCAATAAAATATGCTCAGCAAACCATCTATTGTCTGCCGGGGAAATGCAGGCCCCAAAGGCTGCTCCCTGCAGATAAGAACAACACAAGTTACTTTGAAGGGAGTGACTTTGACTTTTACCCAGACTGAGATTTCAGAACTGAGGGAAATAAAATAATCAGAAGCAAATACCCCTAACCATAAAATCTGTGCCCCATCAGTATGGGCCAAAATGACCCAACTTTGCCTCGGATTTTTAGCCTGTCATTATAACAGTAACATTGTAACAATCCCAGTAGCCTCAGTGGGATACAACAATGCATACTGGGGACTAGCAACTCTGATGCAATCCTGCTGGCTGTCAGTAGTCAAGATAAGGACCTGGGTAGCACTCCCTGGAAACTTCCCCATGTCCCCTAAAAAACTGGAGAGTAGGAGGGGTACACTGTTATTCTCTTTGAGAGGACTCATTCAAGTTCCTCTAGAGTGTTCCCCCTTATCCCTTTTCTCCTATCCTTTCTAATAAATCCATCCCTTACAAGGTGTGTCCTATCTCTTCTAATAAATTCATTTGTGAGCATATGCTATAATGTACAAGCACCTGAAATTTTTCCTGTGCGATCACAAAAACCAGTAAACAAGGACTTCCATGGTCACTTCGTCTCCATGGTGAACCCTTATTCTGTAAAAAGCACCCAGCAGCTCACCAGAGTGGGGTGGGGAGCAGACCACCAGTAATCAGCACTGGCCATGCAGAAGGGTGGGAATCCTGCAGGCCCCAAATCATAGACTTTGGACCAGCAGAAGAAACAGAAGCAGGGTAGGAAGATATGGGTCTCAGAGGAGCCACACTGATTCTATAGAGGAAATCAGGGGTTTGTGCCAGCAGAATGTCTTCAGGGCACTGTTTCCCTGTGCAACCTGGGGAAAGTTACCATCACAGCAGACTGAGGCCAGGCTTGGTGGTGCAGGCCTGCAGTCCCAGAGACTTGGGAAGATGAGGCAGAAGGATCTTTGACAACTTAGTGACAACTTCGCTTTGACAACTGTCTCCAGATAAAATGTGCTAGAGCAGTGCAGTGGCACATGCCTGGCTTGCCTGTAATCCCAGATGCTCTGGCAGCTGAAACAGGAGGATCAGAGACCAAAGACAGCCTCAGCAACAGGAAGTGCTAAGCAACTCAGTGAGACTCTGTATCCAAATAAAATTTATAATAGGGCTTGGGATATCCTTCAGTGATTGGATGCCCCTGACTTCAATCCCTGGCACCAAAAAGTAAAATAAAATAAAATAAAAAGGGCTGGGGATATAGCTCAATGGAAGACCACCCCTGGGCTCAATCCCCAGTACTACCAGAAAAAAAGAAAAAAGAAAAAGAAAAAAAGAAAAGAAACAAAATAGTGAGAGAGAACAGCTGAGATTGCCAGTCTAGATGAAGCTATATACTCCAGGCCTGGAATGTGGTGATGATCCACCTCCTGCCTTTCTAACCACTTTTCAACAACCAGAAATTGCAGAAGGGGCCCTTCTACTTGCAACACTCCAAGAGCGCCCTCTACTGGGAAAGCTTAACATTGAGCTTACTTTAAAGGAGAAATGCTTGAAGGAATCCTATGGTCACACAGAGTATACTGAAGGGGGGATCCTATGGTCACACAGCGTATACTGAAGGGGGGGATTTGGAGATGAATGGCAAAATAAATAAATAAATAAATAAATAAATAAATAAAATTGATAACTGGTATAATAACCAATGTTATACAATTTTCTGTGTGCAGTGACTGTTTACCCGCCCCCAACACACACACACACACCTTTCTCTTTTCAAGAATCCACCCTTTGCACTTGGTCTTGCTTCAGCTCTATCTGGGTACATGACAGCAGCATTAGAGAGCGCCACCCCTCGTGCATTCTTATGCTTCTTCTAAATGGTTTTGATTTCACAAAGAATTGCTTCAAAAGACTTTGGTATGTAATATATATATATATATATATATATATATATATATATATATATATATATATATATATATAACAATGCTTACTGTATAAAATACTTTGGGAGAATGTTATGGATTGTGAAAGTTGTCAGAATCCAAATGCTGTCACTTTTGTCACACCTCAACAAAGAAAATGATAATAAGTAAAGCCTGAAGGATATGAAGGAAGGGCTGCCATGCATGAAAGCCCCACGCAAAATGTATCACAGAAGACTTTTCCAGAGGGCTGGGGGTGTAGCTCCATTGGTAGAGTGCTTCCTGAGCACGCATAAGGCCCTGGGTTGAATCCCCAGCACCACAAAGAAAAAAAAAAAGAAACCACAAACACCACCTTATAAGAGTGCCACACCTGTAAATATAAAATACTTTTCTGCAAGGACATCTGCCCATCTGTTTACTCTTATGCTGACACTACCCTTGTTATTGCTCCTTGCAGCCAGATAATTGTTTCAAAGTACTTCATATAATCTCCTCAATATTCCTTGGAAACTTTTTCTTATCTCAGTTTCCTTGAATTCACAAGTTGTTTACTATGTCAGGAGTATTCATTGCAGTGCCACTCCCAAATGAATTTACTAATCTTTGAAGTCTCCCACTCTCCAAAGAGACTAAACTGTCTAAAAGACAATTGATATAAACATTAGAAAAGCAGCGTAATGGGCTGAGGTTGTGGCTCAGTGGTAGAGTACTTCCCTAGCACTTGTGAGGCACTGAGTTGGACCCTCAGCACCACATAAAAATAAATAAATAAATAAATAAATAAATAAATAAATAAATAAAGGTATTGTGTCCATCTAAACACACACACACACACACAAAAAAAAAAGCATAATAATCTGACTTTGGAACCAGATCTCATGTATAGAAATACTGCTTCTATACTGACTATAAACTTGAGTAAATTGCTTAATTTCACTCTGTCTCAGTTTCTTCCACCATAAAATACAGGTAATGATTAGACCTCATTTGACTCTTATGAGGAATAAATGATGAAATATAACAGTTTCCAACATATAATAGTTTTGTTAAGTGTTTAAATATGTTTTATATATTTCATATTCACATACTTATTTTAATAATTATATTGTTAATCTGGACCAGTACAGTACATAAAATATTTTAAATCTGTCAGTAACAGAAATTTGTCCAAAAAATATATCCATACTTTCTTTATAGTCTTATTCTCAGGAAAACATCAACTTATAGAAACTCATATCCTAAAGGATCTAATTTATTTTTCTAGGATTAAATTACAATTTGGACAAGACTGTCACAAAACCAGATGTTATCTACTATGTCTCTTATTATTTTTACAGAAGAGAACTTTAAAGTTGTTGTATCAACTTTATATCAAGAGACTTAAGACAAGATTACAAAATATATTTCTGCATTAGTTCAGTGTTGAGTTCATAATATGTCTACTAGATTATATGTTGTGTGGATAGTCTCAAATTTCTAATAGTGTTTTTCTTTTTAATGTATATTTTACATCCATCTGAACTAATGCTTCTTTGCACGGAGAATGGTATCTCCTTTTTGCCTCAGGTAAGGTTAAATTTTGAAGACTTATTGATCTCCTGGGGAGGGATATTGGCCAAATTGTATTGTTATATTATGGTCATATACTATATATACACCATTATCTAGAACCATAATGCACCAATAAGAAATAAAATAAAAGATTCACTCATTTCAAAGATTATTTGAACCATGTCTTTATCTCTAGAGATTATCTCCAAATTAGTGCAGATTGATGACCAATTTTTGACATTTATGCTTGAATATATGGAAAATGATGCATACTGTGTCTTAGAAATACTTACCTAGAGTTAGTAATGTCAAAGAAAGGTTGTATCTGATGGAGTTAAATAGGCAAGAAAGACTTTATTCAAGACTCTTACAATAGGGGAGGAGATAGAACCCAAATCCATTGGAATAAAGTTGAAGAGTTTTTAAGCTCAGGGATGAGCTAGTGGAAAAATACTGCAGAACTTTAAGGAATAGTTGGTTAACCAATTGGCACATAGTTAGGCTCCCACCCTCCCACAGGGACTGGGAGATAGTGCCTCTATCTTCCTTATGTTTACATTTCCAGGAGATGGCTCCCAGGTCCTTGAGAGAGATCCTCTTGGGTTATAGAAACTGGCCAGAGACAGGAGGAGTTTTACATCTCAAAGAGACAGAGCACAGACTTTGTAATATTAAAAATATTTTAAAGTAATTTCTCTATGAAAAGGAATGTAAGTCACCTACAATTAGGAAGAATCTTGTCTAAAATTTAGTCAAGTCAAAGGAAAATTTAGACCTTCTTAGTTGGGAAAACAATCTAAAATTAATAAGTGATATTAGCTTAAATACATACTTAAATCCATAGAAATGGATACCTTGGTCTATTTAAAGATGTATCCTAATTTGTAAAGCAAGTATTTTAATGATAATGTGGAATTTTACAAATCCAGGATTCTCCTACCTTTTCCTGTATGTGTCCTGTTCTCTTCTGTAGTGATTATTTGTCTCCTATTATGAACAATGCTGATATTTTCTGGGCCCATCCTCAATAAACCATGCTCACATTTTATCTTAGATACCCACTGAATTGTGAAGCTTCAGTTACTAAAGCTACCTAAATTGACAATTTTCTACCCAAGACACTCCTGTACACCTTTCCAGGCTGTTGTGAGAAATGATGGAGATAATGTATGTAGAAGCACATTGCACATTCCCTGGAAAGTGGTTAGCATTTAAAAGATGCTTTTTTATTGGTTCAATCTTTTATGCATTTATTTCACATTTTAAAAATCATCCCTGTGCCTCTTCTTTTTTAACTTTGTTCCTTTCTTCAGCTTCCATCCACCTGTCTCCCATCCTTACCTGTGGGAGTTTATGGCCCCTGAAACACACCATTTGAAATTGAAGGCAACTTCCTGATAGCTGCTTTTGTACATCCTGTATGTCTATCCTCATACTGAGAATGGAGGCCGCACTAGGAAGCCTGAGCTGACATTTCTGATTAGCCCAGTGAAATCAATCAATCAATCAATCTATCTATCTAATCACCTGGCTTTGATTCTATAAATTGGGACCACTTATGTGGGATCTCAGAGAATGATCTCCTTGCTTCTCCTTAGTTTGATCAAACTGCATAGAAATTATTTTCTTTTTTCATCATTTGTTCATTTCTTATATTGGTGGATGGCTGAATCCAGCCAAGTGATATACAAACAGGTTCTCTGAATAGCTGCCCTTAACACCTCCACTGATGACAGTGTGAGTCTGTGGGTCCAGCAGTAGTGATACCTTTGCTTTCATAATGTGCTTCTAGTCTACCTGCTCACATGCACTCCCCAGTCCTGACTCTCTTAGCTCTCTACAATATTTAACATTGAGGAGGGGCAAGGCTGACCTGTCTGATCAGCCACAATCGCAGGGTCATCACTGGCATCCATAGGTTGACAGAGCAGTCCTTGCATCCCTGGCACATCCTGCACCTGAACACTCACAAAATGTCCTTAAAATTTTGATTCTGTCTAAAAAAAACCCAACAGGGTAAAAAATGGTTCAAAGGAACACAAATGGGGGAAATGGAATTTGTTTTAACATTGAAAGGAGAAAGGTTTTGTTTCATTTGTTTTTTATTTTGTTTTGTATTGTTTTGCTTTCAAGGACTCGAGGATTAGAAAATAACAGCATAAGAGAAGAGAAGAGAAGACACTTGTGGGTGATGACTGTCTTGGGGAGTCACTGGAGAACCAACATCCCGATAGGAAAAGACCATGCAGCCCCTGACAATGGAAAGTCTAAATTGTTTGTTTTCTTCAGTTCCTGCCTCTACAGGCACCCTCATGCCAAAATAAGTCAACTATTGGTTTACTGATCAAAGTGAGATCATTTAGAACATTTTTAATTTTGCTAAATTTCTTTTCATTCCTCCTGTTCTTCTCAACTCACCTTCCACTTAAAGAACTATCCCATCCTTTTACTTGGGGATCTATTTCTTCAAACCTTCTTCATCTTCCATTCTTTTTCTTTTAGTTCAATTTTCTGTGCCCATAATTAGCATCCTTTCTCTTCAGAAGCAATATCCAGGATTTGTTCAGCAAAGTAAAGAATATCTGTAGGTCTAACACATATTGCAACTCTATTACAAATATTTGAGAAATGATTACATTTTTCTTGTATAATGTGTACTATGAAAAATTTAGTACATATAAAAGAAAAATGATTGAAAAAGAGGAGTGAAAGCTAAAAACCAGAGAACATTGTCACATTTCTTTTGCTCATTCTGCCATGACAATAACTTCATGAATGTTTTATAATGAAGGATGGACTGAATAATGATCCAAATAAAATTTTTAATTATCTTTCCTTTTAAGTCTATTGAATAGTTATTTTCTTATCACTGAAAGAGGATAAAATAGCATTATTCTTTTATTCACAAAAGAATTTCATTCATGTGAATACTGTTGTATAATTATTTTATAGATCTCTTCTGTGACACTCAAGGAATTTCAAATATAGTCAATATTATATGGAGCTTTGAATGTTGACAAAGCCACATAATAATAAACAGGGGTGGCTCAGAAAGAATATTTATTAGTGGAGGACACTGAAAATGTAC
This sequence comes from Ictidomys tridecemlineatus, assembly GCF_052094955.1. Classification (NCBI taxonomy): domain Eukaryota; kingdom Metazoa; phylum Chordata; class Mammalia; order Rodentia; family Sciuridae; genus Ictidomys; species Ictidomys tridecemlineatus. The sequence continues at coordinate 160,671,722 of NC_135479.1, read as the reverse complement.
TTACAGAAGAGATGAACACAGAGTCAAAACTGGCTTTTTTCAGTGGAATTGGTGCATTTCTCCCATTAAACTTGTAATATCTTGGATCCAAAGCATATTTAATTCATGGATCACTGCTGCAATATTGTATCAACATGTACTTAGGGAGTCTTCAATGCATGGATCACTGCAGTGATAGACTGCAATGGCCCCTCACCTATCAAGTTAATGCTTGTTACCCTAGAACACTAACAAAGGAATTATTGATAAGATACTCCACAACCTATATATATATTTTTAAATGTCCCAAAGCTTCTTAAGATTATTAATAGTATAATTAAGAAAAATATTTATAAAACACAAGTTTTCTTCCATTTCATTCTATGCTTTGATAATCATTCTATGTTAATGTTGAGCTTTTCCTAAACTCTATCTTTTTATGAGGTATACTTAGTTCTGTATTTTTTTCCCAGGACTTGGAATTGAAGTCAGTGTGCTCTACCAAGGAACTACATCCACAACCCTTTTTATTCATTTATTTATTTAGTTATGTTTTGGGAGTGGGTACTAGGAATTGAACTCAGGGGCACTAGGCCTCTAAGCCACATCACCAGACCTATTTTGTATTTTTATTTAGAGACAGTGTCTCACTGAGTGCTTAGACCTCACTTTTTCTAAGGCTGGCTTTCAACTTGCAATCCTCCTGCCTCAGCCTCCTGAGCCACTGGGTTACAGGTCATGCCACCATGCCTGGCTAACTCTTTTTATTTTTTATTTTGAGACAGGTTCTCAGCAAGTCTGACCTCATACTTGTAATCCTCCTGCCTCACATTCTCAAGTAACTAGGATCACAGCTATTCACCACCACGTACAGCTCCTTTGCTACTTTTAAAAATCCTTTTATGTGGCTCATGGCTTTTTCATAGAAAAAAAGATATCAATTTGAAGCTGTGTATCTAGAAAAATGGAAAATTTGGTAAATGAAAGAAGTCAAAGAAAACTGTAGCTGATAAACTGAGATTGACACCCACCTCCCATCCCCCAAACAATGACAGAGTATATATTACTTTACATTAAGACTTTCTGCTGGCATATCATAATTGTTGACAGACATGGGCACTCTCCTTTTTATAAGAAAAGTGTAGCAAACACTGTTTTAAAATGCATGTGAAACATTTAAAATTCTCCATAGAATTCAGTTCTGTTTTTTCTCAATTGACAGTTGTGAAAGAAAAAACTTTACATTATTAAAAATGCCAATCAATAATAATCATAAAAACTATATGTTCATGAAAATGTATAATAATCACTCTTTCTATTTGTTTTCACTTTCATCTTATTTCTATTTCATGGATTTAAGGTAAAAATCTATATTTATTATTCCCATTAATAAAGAAAGAATAGAAAAATAAAAAGAAACAACCAGTTCATACAATAACATGCATGGATATAGCATACATTTCTAAGTGAGAGAAATAAGATACAAAAGTCTACATAGTTTATGGTTCTCTTTGTATGCATATGCCATTATGGAAAAGGCAAAACTAAAGACTGATAACAAATCAGCAGTTGCTAGAGACTGTGGTGGGAAGAAGAGTGGGGAATAATATGAGAAAAATTTCAGGATGATGGAACAATTGGGTAATACATTATCATAGTGGTAGAAGCATAACTACACATTTGCCAAAAATGAACTTTTCCAAAGGAGTGATCAATAAAGTGTACACATGTCATTTAATCAAGTGGTCAGGAGCTTCATCACCAGTAAAAAGACAGGACTGTGTCATGTATCCCTGATACAATGTGCTGTGAATGGGTACCCTTATCAAAGACCCATGACTTCATTCTAATTATTAGAAAACATCAGAAAAAAATCAGATCAAGGGAAACTCTACAAAATACTATCTAGTACTCTTACTTTATTTTTGGTACAGGGGACAGAATCCAGGGGTACTTTACCATTGAGCCACATCCCCAGCCCTTTTTTATTTCATAATTTGAGACAGGGTCACACTAAATTGCTGAGGGCCTCCCTAAATTATTGAGGCTGGCTTTGAACTTTCTATCCACCATACACTACTCTGTCAAGGTAAGTAATGAAAGACAAAGAAAGTTAGAGAAGGAATCACCCTTATAAAATTTGTATAAGCTGAGATGAGACAGAAAGATTTAGAGAAATGTAGCAACCTATACATGAACTTAAAACCTTCTATTAAATAAAAAATTGCATTTGGTAGTGCAGACTGAATCAGGAAAGTTTTATGTGTGAGCTACATTATCAGTTATGTTTATTTTATTTTGGAGACAGGGTCAGGCTAAGTTGCTGAGTCTAGTCTTGAACTTGCAATCCTCCTGCCTCAGCCTCTCAAATCACTGAGATTGCAGGTATGTGCAACATGCACAAAAGGGCACACTATTGATCACTATATCATTTCTCTTTTCTAGACTCAGGAATCCTTAGAGTCAATTTTCTCCAAGTTTGTACCAGGTATTTGATCTTAGATGACTTGTTATTTCTGCCTGCTTCTGTTTTATTCTAAGTGATTGGAATTTTTTGGTGTTAGAGATGGGAGGGAGAACATTGCTTTAGAAATGAAAATCCTCTAACATGTTTGCATGTTCTCCCAAACCACAAAACTGACTATTGGTGCTTCTCCCAACCTCCTGTGTGCCTAGCTGCACCATCACACAGAGCAGAACTCTCTAAGCACATTGTACCAACAAATTCAAACCAACAAAGAGTCATTTCAAGTCCTGGATTTCTTCTTCCCACAATTACATAAATACCTATTATTTGATATTGCGTTTTTCAAGCCAACTGAAAGACTACAAACAACAAAGGGTCAAGTCAGCCTCCAATATATGTTCCTGGTTAGATAAACAACTAAAACTACCTAAAGGTAAATACTACTCCAATGACAGCCTCATGGTTAGTCTCCCAGAAGAAAATCTAGCCTCCTTTAAAAGTTTCTGTACAGCTGGTAACATTTATTAATTCCCTGGCAACCTATGCAGAAGAACACTGCCAAATTCAATCTGTTAGGAAAGCTGTGCTATGTTGCTGCCCTCCCCCAATGACTCTATTACTCCAATGATATTATCCATGCTTTTTACTGAACATTCTGAAATATCTGGTACCATAAAGGAGAGGACAAGAGGCAAACTTTTTTCCCACAATCTCTCAATCTCTAATTTGTGAAAGTCATGCATGCTTATGGAATAAGTAGGCTTATAAAAATTATACTACCATCAAAATGGTTGTTCTTTCCCATGTATATTTCATTCAGAAGAGTAAGAAATTCCTTTTTATATATATCTCTTTATTTGTTTGTTAAGGTCCCTGAAATGTAGGAGAGGTGTAAGAAATTAAATCAGAGAAAGAGATTTCAACATCAGTGGATATAAGATCTGAAAAGGAAGACACAAGCCAGGTAAGTTAGAAATTCATCAATTTACTCTTTGAATGCTCAGATTAATTGCATCAAAATTAGTGTTTGCCTCTGGAACAACTAGGTGGTGATAAATTTATTAAATGTTTTTTTTATCCTGACAAATCCTAAATTGCCAAATGTTGCTTTGTTTATTTGTGTAAATATATGCAAAGTAAATTAAATTTTGCTTTGAAAGTCTTCAAATTTATCACTAATATTGCCTATCAGCCTCACAAAAAGACAAGAAGGCAATTTGTTAATAGCTAGAAGTGGAGCCCAGGGAGACTTGATTAACCTGGCTAAAGGCAGTGTGATTTCCTACAAACAGATTCACAAATTAATATTGTTGTTTCATGGCTCTCCAATTATATCTTGCCTCCTTGTAATCATCTAGGCTTAAAATATTTTGCCTTATAATAATGACAAAAGCCAATTTATTAATTCTCTCACCTTAAATTTACAGGACCAAACATGTATCTCAGAAAATAAAGATGAAGGTCATGTGCTACCAGGACATTTGTGCTATTTTACAAACTCTCAAAAACTCATATTCTTAAATACATTTGAGAGGCTATGATATGAATCAGCATGCTTAATGTCTAATAGTAATATCTAACTTATAATCTAACAAATTCCAAGAATTACTCTGTTTTGAAGCACTTTTATGAAATTTGTTTTATGGTTCATGTATTCTTATAAGGTACTATTGTTATACTCGTTTTCCAGATAAGGAAACTGAGGTTTGGAAATTTTGAATAGTGTCCTAAGGCCATACAACTAGTAAGTGACAGAGCCATAATTATATTTAAATCCAGGCAGGACAGTCCTCTAATGTACATTATTAAGTTTAGACTTTCTTATAGTAAACAAGTATTTTCCCAGAGTATGCAGCTATTGCTATGATTGCTTAAATACAAATACAAAACAAGCAGTGTACTGATTCTCAGAAGCCAATAGATACCAGCAATACAACAAATTTTATATTACAGTTTCTTGAAATTACTTAGGTCTTCAAAATGAAACTTTTATCTTCAAAAGTCTGAACATGAGCCTAGCATAATTTGTGACACTCAGTGAGTCTCTGCTTCACCTCCCAAGAACAATCAGGAGACTGAATTTCCAGGAATAGCCAGTGGGCTCTTATTATCCCTGAAGAATGAGTGAAAAAATCATCATTTTTTTACTAATCATTGCATCATTTCTTTTACTAATCCAGATATTTATTATTAAGGTTTCCTATTATTTAGTTCAAACCTAGGCTGGGAGCAGGGAGGAGACTGAAAGATTGAGTTCCTAGAAGAAGTGAGAGACTCCAGACCATAAAAACAAAAGCAAAGTAAGAATAGATTCATCACCAGAACAAGGATCCACATGGAAACTGAGCCAGTGCTGTGCAACATGGGTCACTCTTCTAAGGCATCTACCCATCAGACGTGGAGTAAAGGCCTCTTGTCCATATCAGGTGGCAAAGTCTTTCAAACACTCAGCAGAAGGATATTCTACTTGAATTGTGAAAATCAATGTGTGTGTGCACACACATGCATTCATAATAGGGCAGTGATGAAGCCCACCCTTTCATTATAATCACTGGACTATATCACATGACTTTCAGTATACCTGATTATCTTGGAAGATAAAAATTTTCTAAGGCAATTTTTTTTTTATTTCCTTAACTTTTGTTATTTGTATGTGCTGCTTCTCTTTCCTATTTACCAGAAATATGATCAACACTACTACTTACTATAATTAAGAGATAAATAAGCATGTGAATACAAGAGTGAAGATTGTCATACAATGAATGAAAAAAAAATATGATGGGTTTGAAAGTATTTTGACTTTGAAAGTGCAGTACATGAATTTAATCACATTGTAGGCTTTTAGACACTTGCATAATATGGCCAAAATCTGTGTTTAACACAGTAGGGAGAAGCGATTGCTACCAATCCAGCTATAAGAGCTTGCTAAGCAAGTAATGGCCCCATGATCAGCACTGTTCACATCCCATTTTAACTGTATAATGCAGGCCAACACAATAAAATTGATGTGCATTTTTTTTGCTTGCATCATTTCTTTTACTAATCCAGATATTTATTATTAAGGTTTCCTATTATTTAGTTCAATAAAGACTGAACTAACTAGTCTGTAAGCTGAACATGAAATGAATGACTCATCAGTGGAAGATGATCTGAGAAAATCCATTTATTCCATTCCTATTTGACTTTCTTGCTGGCTGAGCTTTTGTGACCTTGTGAAAAATGGCTGTTTGAACTAAAAGTGTGTTTTATTTCTAGGTAATGAACTATGTCAACTTCCATTTCTTATGAAATTCACAGAGAACAGTCCAATACAGCAATACATTTCTTGCTTCCCTATTTGCTTTTCTTTTCCACCACACACTTTAACACAACTGACGTCCCAATCTTTACTTATATCTCTTGACTTCAGCAATTGGGTTTTCAATTTCTGTAAATTTTCTTTTGTGTTGCTATAGAATAGTACACTTAGTTTTCCACTCATGTAGCTATGAAGGAAGAAAGTTCACCTATTTCTTGAGGACTTGTTAGCTAAGTGAATTTGGCTCTATCTTCTCCAACTTTTACTTCTTTCATTAGTGTTAGAAAATGCTTCAGTGGAATTTACTTTTATTTTATATTTTGACATCACCCTTTCTTTTACTTTGATGCTGGGAGGTACAAAACTGGATTTACAGAATTATAAGTATAAATTTTCCCAGAAAAGTTAGATTCAAGTTCATATTTTTATTATTATGTTGCTTTATTGAATGTAATATTAAAAGAGATTTACATATTACAATTACTAATTAATCTGAAAAAACTATAATATTTTCATCACTAATAAATTCATTTGGTTAGAAGAATACCATGCAGTCAGGCATAATGGTACATGCCTATAATCCCAGCAGCTTGGGAGGCTGAGACAGGAGGATCACAAGTTCAAGCCAACCTCAGTTACTTAGCAAGGCCCTAAGTAATTCAGCAAGATCCTGTTTCTAAGTAATTAAAAAAAAAAAAAAAACTGGGATGTGGCTCAGTGTTTAAGCACTCCTGGATTTACTCCTTAATATAAAAAATAAAAATAATAATAATAAAAAGAAAATCACTCATTGTAGTGGCTCTAATTAATTGATACCTAATGTATCAAGATTCTGAGTTTCTGATCCACCTCCACTGACATGTGCAGAAGCTCAGGCTCAGGGTAGGCCTGGGTCTGCCCCCCCACACCTGGGAGCCCAGCCTTAACCCACTTCCATCTAGGGTCACTGCAGCCATTGCCATAGCCTTCCCCACACAGTATCCTCTACCTTGAAACTACAAAGAGGGCCTAGAAGCAGCTTCGTCTAGGAGCAGGCATCCCAAAGCCTGTGTAAGGCCCACCCTTTCAGGCCCCATCTCTGAAAGACATTTCATCCATCTTGGGACACCTCCACTGCTATTTTGAGTTACCTCCGCTATTGCAACCACCAATTTTAGTTGCAGTAACATCCATTGTGGGACCCTGGCAGGGTCTGGAAGCCCAACACCAAGGTGAGGTGATGTTGAGAGCCACAGCTGAAGGGGCCCCAGCAAACTTCCAGCTGCCAGCAAACTTCCAGCTGCCAGCAAACTTCCAGCTGCCAGCTGATGATTGGCTCACAGCAGCCCCAGCAACTTCTAGCTGCCAACTGATTGGCTCCTTTGCAGTGATGCTCATTGGGCTGTTTCCCTGCCCTTTCAGACCACGGAGCTGCTCAATGGGGGACTTCTTTGGCTCCGCCCACATGACCCAGCCAATTGGCCTCAAGAGCAGGAAGAGTGGGAGAGGTGGAGAGGCTTGTGGGAAGCCAGTGGTGGCAGTTGGGCTCTGAAGGTTTTCCTGAGGAGCTGTTTTGTTTGGCATTTGTGGTTCTAAAAATAAAGTTCATTTCTTTTAACAAGTGACTCCTGAATTGTGCACAGCAAGACTGTGGCAAGGTATAGATAATATGCATGTATACTATAAAATTATAGGGTAGAAACTGTGATACCTCAGATCCACTGAAAGAAAGGAAGACACATAGGTAACATGAAAAAGCAAGGGAGGAAAGTGCCCCAAACAAATCAGACTACTACAATAACAGAACCCATGGACAGCACAGTTGATAAATGTCGAGAAGGAGTTCAGAATGTTCATAATTAAAATAATCTGTGAATTAAAGAATGACCTAAGTGAGCAAATACAGGCAAAAATTGATCACTCTAACAAAGAGATAAGGCAGCAAATACAGGCAACGATTCAGGTTACCAATAAAGAGATAAGGGAGCAATATAGGCATCCATTGATCACACCAACAAAGAGATAAGGGAGCAAATACAGGTAGTAAAGAATTACTTCAATAAAGAGAGATTCTGAAAAAAAATCAGAAATTGTTGAAATGAAGGAAACAATAAACCAAACAAGCAAACAAAAATCAATAGAAAGCATCAGGAACAGACTAGATCCCTTGGAAGACAGAACATCAAATAATGAAGACAAAGCACACAATCTGGAAAATAAAGTTGTCAACACAATGAAGATGATAAGAAACCATGATCAGAACATCTAACAATTATGGGATATAGCATCAAAAGATAAAATGTAAGAATTATTGGGATAAAGGCACAGAGTTTCAAATCAAGGGAATGCACAATCTCTTCAATGTGATAATATCAGAAAATTTCCCAAACATAAAAAATGAATTTGAAAATCAAATACAAGAGGCTTATAGGACACCGGATGTATAAAATTACAACAGATCTATACCAACACAAATTATAATGAAAATGCCTAGCATACAGAATAAGGATAGAATCCTAAAAGCCACAAGAGTGAGGAATTGGATCACATATAGACCAATTTGTATATTAACAGATTTTTCAAATAAGACCCTCATAGCCAGGAGATCATGGAGCAACATATACCAAGCTCTGAAAGAAAATGGATGCCAACCAAGAATTTTATATCCATCAAAACTAAGCTTTAGATTTGATGATGAAATAAAAACCTTTCATGATAAACAAAAGTTAAAAGAATTTACAACTAGAAAGCCTGAACTACAGAACATCCTTGGTACAATATTCTATGAAGAGGAAATTAAAAAAATGATGAAAGTCAACCGATGGAGGTATTACACTAAAACAAAAGCTAATCAGAGAAGAAACCAAGTCAAGTTAAGTACCAAAAATAAACAAAAATGGTTGGGAATACAAGTCATGTCTCAATAAAAACTCTATATGTTAATAGCCTAAACTTACCAATTTGAGATTTTGGTTTAATAGCAGATTGAATCAAAATCCCAAACAAAAACAACAACAACAAAAAATAAACAAACAAAAAACCAACAACATTCTCCCTCCAAAAGACTCATCTCATAGGAAAAGAAATCTGTAGACTGAAGGAGAAAGGTTAGGAAAAATCATTCTACTCATGTGGACTGCAGAAGCAAACAGGGGTTTCCATCCTCATATCAAAAAAAGTAGACTTAAAGCTAAAATTAATCAAAAAGGATAAAGAAGGACATTTCATACTGCTCAAGGGAACCATACACCAACAAGACATAACAATTATAAATATGTACATGCTGCAAAAAATGGAGCATCTGCATTCATCAAACAAACTCAAGTTCAAGAGTCTAATAGATCACAATACAATCATTCTGGGTGACTTTAACATAGCTCTTTCACTACTGAATACACCTTCCAAACAAGAGCCAAACAAATAAACTATAGAACTCAATAATACAATCAATAACTTAGACTTAACTAATATATACATATATATAGAATATTTCAGCCTTCAACAAGTGAATACACTTTCTTCTCAGAAGCACAATGATCCTTCTCTAAAATAGAGCATTTATTATGTCAAAAAGCAACTCCAAGCAAATATAAAAAAAGTACAGATAATATCCTGCATTCTTTCAGATTATATGAAATGAAATTAGAAATCAATGTTTAAATGACAAATAAAAGCTATTCTAACACCTGAATAGTAAATAACATGCTATTGAATGAAAAAGGATCTCAAAAGACATGAAGGAGAAAATTTTAAAATTCTTAGAGGTAAATGAGAACAATGAATAAACATATCGAAATCTCTGGGACACTATGAAGGCAGTACTAAGAGGAGAGTTGATTGTGGAGTTCGTTCCTTAAAAGAAAAAAAAGTAAACAAATAAATGACCTAACATTACATCTCAAAGCCCTAGAAAAAAAAGAATAAATCAACACCAAAAGCAGTAGAAGATAGGACATAATTACAACCAGAGACGAAATCGAAACAAAAGAAACAACTGAAAAAATTGACAAGATGAAAAGGTAGTTCTTTGAACTGGCCCAATTCTCCTTTATATCAGATTAGGCCTTGACTTCCTTAATAAGACTCCTACAGTGCAAGAATTAAAATCAACAATCAATAAATGGAATGGATTCAAACTAAAAAGCTTCATCAAAGCAAAACAAAAATCAGTGAAGTGAAGAGAAAGACTACATTTTGGGAGCAAATGTAATTCATCACATCAATAGATTTAAAGATAAGAATCATATGACCATCTCAATAGATGTATGAAAAGCATTTGACAGCATCTCTTCGTGGTCAAAACAGTAGAAACTAAGGATAACAGAAAGATATCTCAACTTTGTAAAAGCTATTCATGCTAAGCCTCAGGTCAACATCATTCTAAATGGAGAAAAGTTGAAAGCATTCCCTCTAAAAACTGACCAAGATAGGGATGCCTTCTTTCACCACTTGTATTTAAAATAGTTCTTGAAACACTTGCCCCAGTAATTAGATGAAAGAAATTAAAGGAATACAGGTAGGAAAGGAAGAACTCAAATTAGCACTATTTGCTGATGATATGATTCTATACCTACAAGGCCCACAAAATTCCCCCAGAAAACATCTAGAACTAGTAAATGAATTCAGCAAACTAGCAGGATATAATTTACAGTAGCCTCAATAAATAAACTAAAATAAAATAATTTGTAATCAACCTAACAAAAGTATTGAAAGTCCTCTACAATGAAGAGTACAGAACACTAAAGAAAGAAACTAAAGAAGGCCTCAGATGATGAAAAGATCTCCCTTGTTCTTGGATGGGCAGAATTAATAGTCAAAATGACCATACTACCAAAAGCACTATAAAGATTTAATGCAATTCCAATCAAAATCCCTATGACATTCCTCATAGAAATAGAAAAATCAGTCATAAAATTCAACTGGAAAAATAAGAGACCCAGAATATTTAAACCAATCCTTAGCAAGAATAGTGAAACAGGTGGCATCTCTATACAAGATATTAAACCATACTACACAACAACAGTACCAAAAACAGCATGGTATTGTGCCGAGAGCCACAGCCGAGTTGGAATGACGCATGGCATTTTTGCCAGAACAGAGTGGTTGAGAGGTGACGCCAGCCATTGAGATCATGATGGTTATGTTAAGCTGCATATTCAATTGTACATTAGACCTCTGCGGTCCGCCTGTGCCCGCTATTTTGGAGTTCTCAGCTACTTTGGAGTTCTCGTGGGATTCCTGGAGAGTTCGAGTTGGTTGGGGAAGTGCCGGAGGAGGAATTTCTAGTTCGTGTATGGTGTGTCCCGGGAGAAGGCCTCGTGGGTGGCATTCACGGGAGTTCGGAAATAAAGTTTGTTCCTGCTTGAGTGGCTCGTGATTTGTGCCCAGCCAGACTGAAGCAGTATTGGCACCAAAATAGACTTGTAGACAAATGGTACAAAATAGAGGACACAGAGACAAACACACATAACTCATAGCTACAGTTATCTTATATTAGACAAACACTCCAAAAACAAATGGAGCTGTTCAACAAATGGTGCTGAGAAATCTGATAATCCCTATGCAACAAAATGAAATTAAACTCCTCTCTCACCATGAACAAAACTCAGTTCAAAGTGGATCAAAGACCTAGAAATTAAACCAGAGACACTGAGCCTATTAATAAGAAGAAAAAGTTGGCCCAATTCTCCATTATGTCAGATTAGGCCCTGACTTCTAATAAGACTCCTACAGTGCAAGAATTAAAATTAACAATCAATAAATGGAATGGATTCAAACTAAAAAGCTTCATCAAAGCAAACCAAAAATCAGTGAAGTGAAGAGAAAGACTACATTTTGGGAGCAAATTTTTTACCACACACATCATATAGAGCACTAATTTCTAGGATATATAAAGAACTCAAAAATATCAACACCAAAAAATAAAATAACCCAATCAATAACTGAGCCATGGAACTGAATAGTTTCTTCTCAGATGAGGATATACAATCTATCAACAAATATATGAAAAAGTGTTCAACATCTCTAGCAATTAGAGAAATGCAAATCAAAACTACTCTAAGATTTTGTGTGACTCCAATCAGAATGGCAGAAATCAAATGGCAGCTACATACAACAATAAGTGTTGGCAAGGATGTGGGTAGTAAGGCACATTCATTGTTGGAGGGACTACAAATTGGTGCAGACAATATGAAAAGCTGTATGGAGAATACTTGAAAAACTGGGAATGAACTACCATTTGACCCAGCTATCCTATTCCTTGGTCTATACCCAAAGGACTTAAAAACAGCATACTACAGGGACACAGCCACATCAGTGTTTATAGCAGCACAATTCACAATAGCTAATCTGTGTAACCAATCTAGATCCCTTCAGTAGATGAATGGATAAAGAAAATGTAGTATATATACACAATGGAATATTATTCAGCATTAAAAGAGAATTAAATCATGGTATTTGACAGTAAATAGATGGAGTTGGAGAGTATAATTCTAAGTGAAGATAGCCAATGCCAAAAATACCAATTTCCCAATGTTTTCTCTGATTAAGGATATTGATTCATAATGAAGTTATATGTGGGGGCATGGGAGGAGTAGATAGGACAAAGGGGAGGAAGGGGAAGCAAGGATGCTTGGGTGTAGGAAAGACAATGGGATGAGATGAACATCATTACCCTAAATACATGTTTGAAGACACTAATGGCATGACTTTACTTTGTATACAGCCAGAGATATAAAAATTGTGCTCTATATGTGTAATATGAATTGTTTTATATTCTGCTGTCATATATAACAAATTAAAATTATGAATTCTCAATTGAAAATTAAACTCAATAAAATTTTTGTAAGTCCCCATGTAAGAGTATGTTCTCTTGAGGTCATAGGGATATAACAATATCAATCCATGCATATAAATCACTAGGAGATACAATAAAATTATTTTATCTCCCACTGTTACTCATTTAGGAAAAATAATTGAACTTAATTTTTTAATCAGTCTTTTAGTTGAAAGATAATGTATCCATTAGATATTTACCATACTATTTTTAAAGGAAATATTCATTGAACTGCATGCTATTTAAATTAAAATGTTTATTTCTTGTAAATGCTATTTCTGTCTATGTAATCTTAAAGATGAAAAATACATTACACAGACACAAAAACACACAAATATATTATATATATTTTAAAATACAGAGCACTTTATGCATTTGTGTGTCATTTTTGCACAGGGGCCATGCTAATTTTTGTATTGTTCCAATTTTGCTGCCCAAACTAGCACTACATCTTAAATTATGAGTAAGAATATTCCCTGGGAAACTAAATCCCAGGAAGTACTCTTACTCTCTAAGTGTGCCAATGATAGCATTTGACCAAGATACAGGGCTCCTGATTCTGAACTGGGATTCTTTAATAATCACTTTTATCCTGAACTCTCCTACACAATTAATAATTATCACTTTAGACATTTATTTTAAGTTACTATTTGTATTTTCAAAACATGGACAGTTCACTGGGAATGTAGCTCAGTGGTAGAGTGCTTGCCTAGCATGCGTGACCCCTGGGTTTAATCCACAGCAATACAAAAAAACAAAACAAAACAAAATGGACATTTCATCTGTAGTAAAGAGTCACAGTCAAACTCAAAGTCCAAATTTCCATCATGGGACAATAGCAGGAAAAAAAATATTATTTGTATAGATGAGAAGATGAGGCATAAAGAAAATAAACTGTTTATCTTCCCTAAATCCATGAACTAGCAAATACTTGATGGCAAAATACATATGATTCTTACATTAATTATAATTTTATATTCACAGCATACCCGTCCTAGGTTCTTCTTAATGCCGGAAATCTTCCATGTGGTGTGAAAACCTACCATCGCCTGCTTTCCCACATGCATCCACCCCTCTATGCTATATAGTATCTGTGGCCCTAGGATTTGAATGATAAGAGAAATAACATTTTCTTTTGGTCAAAATGCTTCAGATTGTATATTAAGTATTTAATATAGGCTATTTCCTTTATCCCTTACTATATTCTATAAATATTATTCCTTCTTTATGAAAGAGATTTTGGGGGCTGGGATTGTGTCTCAGTGGTAGAGTGCTTGTCTAGCACGCTGGGGCTCTGGGTTCAATCCTCAGCACCGCGTAAAAATAAATGAATGACATAAAGGTATTGGGTCCAACTACAACTAAAAATACATATATATATTAAAAAAAAAAGAAAGAGATTTTGGTGAAATCTCTTTTTCGCCCATCTTCCTTCTTTATATTTCCTTCTTTAAGAAAACATAAAGCATAAACTTATTTAGGTTATACAATATACAACAATGAAAGCAGGAAATATTCTAGTATATAATAAAAACTAATCTATAGTGGTAAGCCGATCTACACTGATGCCATATAATGATGACTATGAAGAGATAAGAGACAAGAAAAATATGTTTGGGCATAATGTATTAAAAATAGCGTGAGGGGCTGGGGTTGTGACTCAGCAGTAAAGCCTTGCCTAGCACGTGTGAGGCACTGGGTTCGATTCTGAGCACCACATACAAATAAATAAATAAAGTTAAAAAATATATTGTATAAAAAAATAGCATGAATAGCGTACAGCTGGGCATGGTGATACAAATATGTTATCCCAGCGGCCTGGGAGGCTGAGGAGGAGGATTGCAAGTTCAAAACCAGCCTCAGCAAAATGAGGCACTAAGTAACTCAGAAAGACCCTGTCTCTTAATAAAAGACAAAATAGGACTATGGATGTGGCTCAGTGGCTGAATGTCCCCAAGTTCAATTCCCGGTAACACCACCCCCCCCACCCCGCCAAAAAAAAAAAAAAAGCATGCAAAAGTATATACAACAGCTTATTTAAAAACATTGTGAATATGCTAAAAGAAAAAGAAAAAAAATAAAAATATAGTATATAACTAGATAGAATTATAACAAATAATCTGACAAGATATATATTAGAATGAGAAACAAGCTATATGTTTCTTTATTAAAATCAATAGGAATATAAAAGAAACATAGATATGTCATACCTAAAAGATAAAATTTTTATTCTGTGAAGAACTAAAATGCACTGGAGTTTACATAAAACTAAAGAGAAAACTGTCTAAATATAAATTCCATTGATTATAAACTGGTCTCAAACTTTTGAACCCTGTCAGCCTTGGGAGTAGCTGGGATTACCCGCTTGCACCATCTCCCTGAATAAGAATGTTTTTTGTCATGTAAAATATTAGCCTAGAGCAAGGGCAAACTTTCAGGCTGAACCGTTTTTTTTTAGATGCTTAGATTAGATTTCACTTTCCATTTTAATAAGGGTAAAAAGTTTTATTTTTGGAGCTTTTCCTCCCCATCCTTTGCCTTTACATGCAGCTGCATGTTAAATGAGTTTTAAAATTTTTCAACTAAAGCCAGCCATCTCTGTAATAACTAGGATAGAAAACAGAAATATTGAAAGAGTTTTGTCTGGCTTGCTTTTTCCTATTGGGACAGAAATAACATAGATTCAAACTATCACTTTTGTAGAGTATACATGAACATTTCATTCATTATCAGTCAAGTGCAAAAGAAGAATGTTTAAAGATAGAAACAAATGGGGTCTGTGGGTTTTGTTTTAGACGGAGAGTCTGTTTTGTGGCACTAAAAAAATCATTGCAGGTTAAAAAAATCAGCTCTATAGATCAATTGATCCTAGGACTTTAGGTTGTAGGTAAAGATAACTTTAAGAGAGATACTCAAATTCAGGACCTTGAAGTTTTCAGAATGGCTGGTTAGGAAAGTTGCTCCAAGGCTCAGGATTCAAGCAGCTGGAGTACTGCTTCTCAGAAAGGTGGGTGAAAAACAGATTTCACCAAAATTTAATGCTGAACAGTCAGAGAATCTTAGAGTCTCAGAAATTTCGGCTCACTGAAAAAAGAAGAAAGAACATTGAGGCTGAACTGGTAGCAGCAGCAGCAGTGGCAGCAGCAGTGGCAGCAGCAGAAGTGGGGACTCACCATGGAGGAGAGGTAAAACAGAGAGAGAAATGTAACAGACAGACTTGGCATGGAAAACCTGAGATCAGGCAAGCAGACTAAACTTGGGTGATCCAGAGGCTGACTGCGAACTGCTGATTGTAAAGTGCTGTTTCCCAAGTGGCCAAGGAGAGCTGAGGCAGAGCCACTTTGAGGAGGCAACTCTGCAGCTGCTGCTGTGGAGCCAGTAGATCATAGCAAATACTCACACTGTCCCAGCAAGCACTTACCACATGGCGTAGAGTGTACCTAGCAAGAGCATAAGTGAAACAGGCATGGGGAGGATTGTACCCAGGGGGATTCAAGTCAGAAAAACAGAGGCAAGCACAATTTGCTCTTACCTTTGAGATGGACAGCTTACATGACGTGATCATCTGAAGCAGGTTGGGAATCTGAACAGGCAGGTGTGAATACACTCAGGGACTAAGCCTGGGAAGGCCTTGTTAGGGGGCAGCACAGTGTATGAAAGTTTGGCTTCCCTGATCCATGAATAGGATTCTTGGAAGGCTCCTCAGATACAGATTCCTGACAAATGTCAGCAACTGCCAGGCCCTAGTAATGTGTTAATCAAATCACTACAGAGAAGACACCACCCAATGAAGCCCTTGAGACCTGACTAGACCTAAGCCCCAGCAACTGGAACTCCACACCTAGAACTCTGCAGCAGCCCCACTCTGGCAGTGCATTGATTTGATCTGTGCAGACAAAGCTCCAACTGACAGTATTTCCCATCCCATCCAACCTCATGCTGGTGAGAAGGAAAGCTGAGAGTTATTTCAACCAGCTTCCAGTCTTAAGCCCCTTCAACTAGCAACCCAGTGAGTAGCACAAAGAGAAAAGGGCTAACAACCACCCCCACTCAGTATGGAGCCCAAGAAGAAATAGAAAGGACAGTTAAGCATAGACAGTGACCATCCATTCTCATTGACTATTTTGACCACCTCAGTGGAAATGATTTCTTAATTTTTTATTAAGTCTAATTTTCTTAGTTATTGTTATTATTTGTTGTTTTTGCCATGCTAGTTGTTTATTGGCATATACAGCATATATATTTGTTCTTTTATTTTCATGTTTTTAGCATTTTTTTAATGCAATTATTTTTCCTTGCCTTAGTTTTTGAGTGTTAGGGTAGGGATTTGTTTATTTTGGCTGTGTTTGTTTTTATTTGTTTTTCTTGTTTGTATTTCTGCCTTCTTCCACTAACAGCCAAATTTTTTTTTCTCTAGTCCTTTACTTAGTTTCCCCTTTTTTCTCCTCCTTCCTATAACCATCACCTGCTATAGCTTTTCTGCAATTTCTCTGTTCACATTTTCTTTTCTTTTAATGAACTGTAGTTTTACCATCTTATAGAAATAATTGGTTTATAATGGTTGCCCCCATTATTTATGCTGTTGCAATTGTTACTGCTGAGAATGATAAAGTTGACACCTGTTGTTTGCATTTATGCCAGATCTAGTTCATAGATACTTATTGTTTTTGTTATTGTTTTTGCAATTACTGACCTCATTTTGTTTTATTTTTTTTGTGTGTGTTAATTAAATTTTAGATGTCATAGGAAGCACCAAAAAATTGTGCATCTTTTTCTACATAACAGTGCACTCACAGGGTCCCACTCACAGGCATCACAGTCATCACAGAACAGGGTCATACTCACAGACATCACTGCTACAGGAAAAAAAAAAAGACTGAAGTAACACAGAACCTGTGAATACCATGCCTATAAGGGAATTTCAACCTAGACAATTTTAGGATACATTATCAAGGGAAGGCTGTCCCCTGAAAATCCCCATACATACAAGTGGAAGAGACACCCATTCTAACAAATGCATAAAACCCAACACAGGAATACAAAAACATAAAAATAACAAAGTAACATGACACCTCCTCATGTTAATAATTTACCAGCAACTAACTTCACAAATATTGAAGTGAATGAACAACCAGATAAAGAAGTAGAATAATGACTATAAAAATAATCAATGAATTCCAAGAGAACACAGAAAAACCAATGGAAAAACTAAGTAAGTCAGCAAAGGATATGAATGAGAAATACAATAAGAAGATAGAGATATTGAAAAAGAAACAAACAAACAAAATATTTGAAATAAAAGACACAAAAAACTAAATAAAATGTTCAGTTGAAAAATCTCTCTAATAGAGTTGACCATGCTGAAGACACAATATCAGAGCTGGAAGATAACCTGACCAGACTTGAACATTCAAACAGTATTGGAGAAAGAAAATAGGTAATAATAATCACAATATGCAAGAACTCTGAGAAAATATTAAGAATATAAAGAATATGAAGAAACTATAGAACTAAATAATACAATCAACAATTGTATAATGAGGAGAGAAAATTCAAATTATTAAAATAAGGGATGAAAAAGGAAATAACTGCTACTATTGAAATATAAGAGATCATTAGAAACTATGTTGAAAAATTTACACTCCAATAAAATTGAAAATCTTAAAGACATCGACAAATTTCCTGAGAATGAATTACCCAAACTGAATCAGGAGGACATACATGTATAAACAGATCAATTTTGACCAATCAAAAGCCCAGGAACAGATGATTTTCAGCCAAGTTCTAAAAGACCTTCAAAGAAGAATTAACACCCATACTCCTCAAATTATTCCATGAAATACAAAAGGAGGAACCCCTTCTGAGGTCATTATATGAAACTAATATCACCCTGATAACAAAATCAGATGAAGACACATCAAGAAAAGAAAATTTCAGACCAATATCCCTGATGAACATAGATTCAAAAACTCTCAATGAAATCCTGGCAAATCAAATACAAAAACATAGTGTACTACAATCAAGTGGGGTTCATCCCAGGGATGCAAGCTTTGTTCTATATACAGAAATCAATAAATGTAATTAATCATATCAATAGACTTTAAAACTAGAATGATATGATCATCTCAATAAATGCAGAAAAAGCATTTGATGAAATACAGCACCCCCTCATGTTCTAAACACTAGAAAACCTAGGAATACTAAGAACATACCTTAAAAATTGTAAAGACTATCTATGTTAAGCCCAAGGCCACATCATTCTAAATGGAGAAAAATTGAAAGCATTCCCTCCAAGAACTGGAACAAGACAAGGATGCCCTCTTTAAAAAAAAAAATATATATATATATATATATATATTACTTGAACACAATATCTTTATTTTATTTATTTATTTTATTTTATGTGGTGGTGAGGATTGAGCCCAGGGCCTCGCACATGCTAGGCAAGCACTCTACCGCTGAACCACAACCCCAGCCTGAGGATGCTCTCTTTTACAACTTCTATTCACCATCATCCTTCAAACTCTAGCCAAAGCAAGTAGAAAGGAGAAAGAATTTAAAGAAATATGTATAGAAAATAAAGGAACTTAAACTATCCCTATTTGCCAATGATATAATACTATATTTAGAAGATTCAAAAAGTTCCACTAGAAAATTTCTAAAACTAATAAATAAATTCATCAAAGTAGCAGTATATAAAATAAACACCCATAAACCAAACATGTTCTATACATCAGTGATGAACCTAGTGAAAAATAAATTAGGAAAACTACCTCATTCACAATACCCTCAAAAAAAGAAAAGAAAAGAAAAGAACCTTGGGAATGAATCTAACAAATGAGATGAAAGACCTCTACAATGAAACCTACACAACACTAAATTAAGAAACTGAATAACACCTTAGAAGATGGAAAGACCTCTCATCCTCCTGGATGAGCAGAATTAATATTGTCAAAGTTGCCATACTACCAAAACACCATAGAGATTTAATGTAATTCATATTAAAAACTCAATGGCAATATTCATAGACATAGAAAAAGCAATCATTAACTTCCTTTAGCAAAATAAGACACCCAGAATAGCCAAAGCAATGCATAGCAAGAAAAGTGAAGCATGAGGCATCACAATACCAAACCTTAAACTATACTACAGGGCCATAGTAACAAAAAAGGCATAGTATTGGCACCCAAACAGACACATAGATAAATGGTATAGAATAGAAAACACAGAGACAAACCAGCATAAACATAGTTATCTCCTATTAGCCAAAGGCACTAAGACAGCCTATTCAGAAAATGTGCTGGAAAAAATGAAAATCTATTCCAAAAATTGGAAATTAAACCCCTGTCTCTCTTCCTGCACAAAACTCAATTCCAAGTGGATCAGAGATTTAGGCTCTAGAATAGGGAGACACTGTGACTAATAGAAGAAAAAATAGGCCCAAATCTTCACCTTGTTGGCTTCAGATCTGACTTTCTTAAGAAGACACCTGAAGCTCAAGAAGTAATAATCAATAATCAATAAATCAAATAGATTCAAAACTAAAAGGTTCTCAGCAAATGAAATAATCAATAACATGAAGAGAGAGCCTAAAGAATGAGAGAAAAATCCTTGCCATGTGCATCTCAGAGCATTAATCTCTAGGATATACAAAGAACTCAAAAAACAAAACCAAACAAACAAACAAACAAAAGCAATCAATAATGGGGTATGGAACTGAATAGACACTTCATGGATGAAGAAATACAATCAACCCACATGTATACAAAAAATATTCAACATAACTAAGAATTAGAGAAATGCAAATCAAAACTACTCTAAGAGTTCAAATCTCACTTCAGATGGAATGGCAATTATCAAGAAGACAAGCAAAAAATAAATGTTTCCAGGATGTAGGCTCTCTGTTCACCTCACAGATTTGTTTCTTTTGCTGAGAAGAAACTTCTAGAGAAATAATCTCTAGGGTATATAAAGAACTCAAAAAGCTAAGCACCAAAAAAAAAAAAAAACAAATAACCCAATCAACAAATGGGCCAAGGACCTGAACAGATACTTCTCAGATAAAGATATACAATCAATTAACAAATATATGAAAAAATGCTCATCATCTCTAGCAATCAGAGAAATGCAAATCAAAACTATTCTAAAATATTATCTCACTCCAGTCAGAATGGCAGCTATTATGAAGACAAACAACAATAAGTGTTGGCGAGGATGTGGGGGAAAAGGGACACTCATACATTGCTGGTGGGACTCCAAATTGGTGCAGCCAATATAGAAAGCAGTGTGGAGATTCCTTGGAAATCTGGGAATGGGACCACCTTTTGACCCAGCTATCCCTCTCCTTGGACTATACCCAAAGGACTTAAAAACAGTAAACTACAGGGACACAGCCACACTAATGTTTATAGCAGCACAATTCACAATAGCTAAACTGTGGAGCCAACCTAAATGTCCTTCAGTGGATGAATACATAAAAAAATGTGGTATATATACCCAATGGAATTTTACTCAGCAATAAAAGAGAATAAAATGGTATTTGCAAGTAAATGGATGGCATTGGAGAAGATAGTTCTAAGTGAAGTTAGCCAATCCCCCAAAAACAAATACTGAATGTTTTCTCTGATATAAGGAGGCTGATTCATAGTGGAGTAGGGAGGGGGAGCATTGGAGGAATAGAGGAACTCTAGATAGGGCAGAGGGCTGGGAGTGGAAGGTAGAGAGCATGGGGTTAGAAATGATGGTGGAATGTGATGGACATCATTATACAAAGTACATGTATGAAGACTCAAATTGGGTGTCAACCTACTTTATATACAAACAGAGATATGAAAAATTGTGGTATATATGTGTAATAAGAATTGTAATGCATTCCACTGTCATGTATTAAAAAAATAAAATCAATTAAATAAAAAAATAAATGTTGGCAAGAATGTAAGGAAAAAGAGATACTCATACATTGCTGATGAGAATAGAAAATTGTTGCAACCATTATGGAAAACAGTATGGAGATTTCTAAGAAAATTTGAAATGGAACCAACATTAGACCCAGTTATCCCATTTCTAGGTCTATACCCAAAGGATTTAAAATTAGCATACTACAGTGACACAGACACATCAATATTTAGAGCAGTTCAACTCACAATACTTAAACTATGAAACCAAGCTAGATGTACTTCAACAGATTAAATGACACAGAAAATGTGGTCTATAAACACAATGGAATATTACTTAAGTTTAAAGAAGAACAAAATGATGGCATTTTACCAGTAAATGGATGGAGCTGGAGAATATCATGCTAAGTAAAATAAGCCAATACCCCCAAACCAAAGCCTGAATGTTTTCTGTGATATATGAACACTAATTCACAATAAAGGGGAGTAGCTATGGAGAATAAAGCTATTTTGAATTAGGCAGAGAAAAGTGACAGGAGGGTATGGGGTATGGGGATAGTATAGTAGAATGAATTGGACATCATTAACTTATGTGCATGTATGATAAATGATTCCACATCATGTACAACCGGAAAAATAAAAAGTTATACTCCATTTATGTGTGATGTGTCAAAGGACAATCTACTGTCATGTATAACTACTTAGAATGAATAGATGAAAAAAATGGTGGAGGCCAACAGATGGAGGAAGAGGAATGGGAGTTATTACTTAATGGTGGCAGAGCTTCTGTGTGAAGTGACAGAATTGTTCTGGAAACCGAAGGTTGTACAATATTGTGAGTGTAATTAATGCCACTGAGTTGTCCAATTAACATGGCTAAAATGGCAAATTTTATGTTACGGATTTTTTTTTTTTTTTTGAGAGAGAGAGAGAGAGAGAGAGAGAGAGAGAGAGAGAGAGAGAGAGAGAGAGAATATTTATTTATTTATTTTAGTTTTGGCAGACACAACATCTTTGTTTGTATGTGGTGCTGAGGATCGAACCCGGGCCGCATGCATGCCAGGGGAGCGCTCTACCGCTTGAGCCACATCCCTAGCCCCTATGTTACAGATATTTTGCAACAGCAAACACTTTATTGAATTTATTTATTTATTTTTTCAGAAAATGGAAGAATAACATGAAGGCACATCAATGTTGTTCACGGTTTCTATTCAGTACTTCCTCAGATGCCAGGATATGTGATGTCAAACTAGATAATGGTTTCATCAGTTTCAGAAATGGGTGCTAACAACAACAACAAAAAAAGGAACAGAGAATTGCATAGTTTAGAATCAAAACATTTTCTTTTAACTAAGCTTTGAAGACTCCTTATGAATACAATTTACTTAAACAACACATACTTTAATGCCTGCCCCAAACCTTCATAATCAATACCTAACTTTTATAGTTGAAAACAAAGCTGTTTTAGTTTTTGTGCTTTCCAAATATCTACGGTTCGGCAGTCCATAAATATTCTCATTCCAGCATTCAATTAATACAATATTCAATAATAAATAAGAATGTACTATAATGATATTAAATTTTTATTTTTGACAGATGAAAGTCTATAATGTAGCAACTGCCTTACTGGTAGTGATCAATGAATAGTGAAATGTTATTAACAGTATAAAAATTTTCTCTTGATTATTCAAAAAGAGTCAACATTTTCCAAAAATGGCATCATTTCCAAATTTACCTGTATCAATTCCTTGGCTGGACCCCTTTTCTCAACATCCACTTCCAAACATTGATTTAAGAAATCTTGAAATACTGGGAAAAGTTTCTCTGGATTTGGAAGTTCTGGAGTTCCATTTTTTGCAACCAGATATAAGGCCTAAAAATAGAACAACAGCTGTAAAATTATTATTTTTTTTTTGAGGGGTGGTTACCAAGGATTGAACTCAGGGTTGTTTTACCAGTGAGCTACATCCCTAAACTTTTTTTTTTTTTTTTTTTGGACAGGGTCTCAACAAATTGTTGAGGCTGACCTCAAACTTGTTATGCTCCTTCTTTATGCCTCCCTGGGTCCTTGGGATAACAGGTGTGCAACCACTTGGTACAACATTTGTGACATTATTAAGGTAGTTCAACAAAGTTATAATGAACTTTATCAAATTCATAGAACTGTGTGTGTGTGTGTGTGTGTGTGTGTGTGTGTGTGTATGTGTGTTTGTGGTGGTGGGATCAAACCCAGAGCCTTGTGCATGCTAGGAAATCACTCTACCACTGAACAACATCTCCATCCCTCTTAATTCTACAAGGATATTCGTCATAAAGAATAAAGTGATCACAGTCAGGTTATCATTATCTCTACCTGTTTGGATTTTGTATCCTCCTCTCTCCCTTTCCTTTCCTTTATCTCCTCTCTCTCTCTCTCTCTCTCTCTCTCTCTCTCTCTCTCTCTCTCTCTCTCTCTCCCCCCATATTGTAGGAATTGAACCCAGCCATATGCTAGGCAACTAAGTGCTATACCACTGAGCTATTCTCCAACCCTCTTTTCATTTTTATTTTGAGCTAGTGTATCTCTAAATTGCCCAGGCTGGCCTCAAACTTGGGATCTTCCTGCCTCTGCCTCTCCAGAAGCTGAGATTACAGGTGTGTGCCACCAGGCCTGGCAGCTTCATCATTCTTTTTTTAACTATGAATGTAAAACACCTTGCTTAAAGAAAATCAACAACCACCACCCCACCTGAGTGACATAAATGTATAAAGAAAAATGATAACAACTCTACTGTGAATGTGTACAATCCTGTTAGACATTCACAAGCTTTTTAAAAGTTGCATTTCAAAACAATTGAATTAATGAAACTCTTTTCCTTAATTAGCTATATACACACTTCACCATTCTCAAGAACTGATCATAAAATTATTCTAATGGCTAAATTGAATAGTGCCTTTAATAAGGGTGTTTTCATAATTTTACCAATATTCTTTAATTTTTGATAATTAACCTTAAATGTCTAGAAATAAAATGTTTTCTGATTTTTTTTTAGTAGAAGTATTAGGTTTTGAAATTAAGCATACAGTACAAACCATTACTGAGTTGCCTTGTGAGACAGGAGGAACACTTTAATGAATCTTGGTGACCTTCTTTAATACTGAAAAGACAACTATATAGCCTTGCAAATGTATTTTTCAAATGCACATTTGATATCAAAATGTGGATCCTAAAATGTTCCCATATTAGCTCCTCATTTTCTTATTATTAGCATCTTGCATTATAGTGCAATATACTTATTATAAAAGATTTATACTATATATACACACATACACATATACACACATATGTGTATACATACATATATACATATATAAATACTTATTTATTTATTTGTTTATTTATTTGTTTATTTATTTATTTATTTATTTATTTATTTATTTATTTATTTATTTATTTTGTGGTGCTGTGGCTTGAACCCTGGGGACTCTTGCATAGTAGGCAAGCAGTCCACCACAATTAAACAAATATGAATCTACTTCTATTAATCTAATATTTACAGTTTATATTACAGTTCACTCTTTGTATTGTATTATATAATTCTGTGGGATTTTAAAAATTAATAGTCATGTATTAGTATATCAGACTGAATAAATTCACTGCCCTTAAAAACCTACTATTCATAATCTCTACACCCCTGAATTCCTGCAATAACTGATTTTTTTCAAACTCTTCATACTTGAGAGATCCTAAAGTTATTTCTAGTTTGAATTTATTTATTTTTATACTTATTTTTTTTTTGGTACTGGGGATAAAGCTCAGGGTCTCAGGCATGCTAGGCAAGTGCCCTGTCAGTAACAAACACTTCCAGCCCACATAATATAGTTGGAATTGTAAAGTATCTAGCCTTTTTAGACTGAATTTTTTTTTGCTAAGGAATATGTATTTGAATATCTTTCAGATTCTAAAATGTCCTCGCATTAGGCATATAATAAATTTTCCATGTTCTTTCCCTATAATAAATAAGTAGATAAGATAAAGTTCTTTAATGTCTTTTGGTGTTTTGATAGATCTGTTTTTTATCAATTAATAATATTATATTATATGGATGTAACATATACATCCAATTTTCTTTTATTTATTCTGTGATATGGGGGATGGAACCCAGGGCCTCAAGAATACTGGGCATTTACTTTTTGAAAAACATCTTGGCTATAAAAATTGTATATAAATTTCTTTTGTGGACATGTTTCAATTCATATGGATAAATATTTAGGAATACATTCCTGGGTTATGTGGTAAGGTCATATTTAATTTTGTGGAAAACTGAAAAATTGTCTTTTTCAGTAGAGCATTTCACTAGCAATGAATAAGTGTTCCTGTTGCTCCACAGGCCACTCAGTATTTGGTATTGTCAGATTTTATGAACTTGACCATTCTAACACAGGTACAGTGGTATCTCTTTGTTATTTTAATTTAGCAATTCCCTAACTACATGATGTTTAACTCTTTCCATATGCTTATTTGCCACCTGTGTATCCTCTTTGTTGTTAATTTAGCTCTTTTGCCCTTTTATTTTTTATACTGCTTTGGAATCCAGGCCTTCATATATGCTAGGCAAAATCTTGACCTACATGCCCAGCCCAGAAGATTTTAATTTTTTTTTTAATGTGGTGCTGAGTTTCAAACCCAGTGATTCACCCATGCTAACAAGAGCTCTACCACTGAGGTAAAACCCTAGCCCTAATAAGATCCTTATTTTAAGAAAGTCCAATATATTCTTTCATACATGTTCTTTTACTATAGTACCTAAATACACTGGCAAACCATAGTCACATTGAATTTCTCCTGAGTTAATTTTATTCTAAGACATCATGCCCGAGAGATCAACTAATTTCAGATTAAGATTGAAAGATGGTTGGAAACTTCTATACTTCCATCAGAAGGGATAAAGATGGAAACTCATAGCATACTCAAGCTAAGTATGCACAATCTCCACAACAGTACCCCTACCCCTGCTCACAACTTCTCCCAACTTTGGGATCAATCATACTATATTCTTTACCTTCATTTATATTAATAATCATAAGCAGTCCAGGAGTCCCAGTCATATCCCCTCCATCCTCCAACTCCACCCTGGTCTTGCCACACTAATGCCCAAGTAGCTCATTCTCCTTACTTTCACCAGTAGTACTTACTAGGGGTGACTTTTTTTCTTTCACAACTTTGGTCTAGAGATAAAGCAAGTGTCTTTTTGTTTTTTCATTGCTCTTTGAAGTCTTCATCGTTATTTTCCTTTATGACGCAGGCTTTGGACTACAAATCTACATTTCCTTGTTTTAAATAGCTACTAATCCCAAGGCCATTCCCTTCTCACTCCTTCAAGATCATAACTCTTGGCACTGTTATCCCTACCATGACTCATGTCATAATTCATATTATTTCAATAGCTACACAGATGCATGATATAGTTTTTTGTCTTCTTCTCTGATGCACTTATGCACTAACCTTTCTCACCATATACACTGTGTCTTACCCTCTGCCAGGACAGACACCAGCAACTGCAACTCTTAAAATTTTGTTGTGCTCTACCTCCTGACTTTTTTACTCCTAGCACTACAAAGTCAGCAACCCCATGACTCCACTGGGGCCTAAAATCCTAGGGGTCTTTCAGTGTCCATCATTCCTTTCACATGTCACTTCCATGTCCCTCTTCCATTCATTTACAGTATTTATCCAGCTAAATGTGGTTAAAACTGTTTATTCCTTTCCTGTATCCATGCAGTTGAATGTAGAGGGATACACCCCACTCATCTACAATGACTGGCACCACTCAAGATTGAGATCCACTAACCTTATATGGGCTCTTAGTGCTTTCAGCAGCATACTAGATTTCCCTATTCCATTTACTCTCCCACTATCCTTTCCTGTTCTAAGACGTATGTATTTAGCTGTCATGTATCCCTAGATGTCTCTTGTCTGTGACAATTTCTCAGACTTTCCTTGTTTGTGATGACTCTAAAATGTTTTGAGGAATACTGGTCAGGGACTATATAATACTTTGTAGATACCCCTTTAATGAAATGTATCTGAAATGTTTTCTTCAAGGCTATATCAAAATGATGTTTTTTTGAGAAAAAGATCACAGATTATTTTTTCTTTTTCTCCTTTTGCAGTACTGGGCATTAAACCCAGAAGTGCTCTACCACTGAGTTATAGCTCTAGCCCCTTTTGTTTTCAATTCTGAGATAGAGTCTTATTAAGTTGCTGAGGCTAACCTACATCTTGCGACCTTCTTGCCTCAGCCCCTCCAAATAGCTGGGCCACCATGCATGCCTGGCAACAGTACTATTTTCATTGCATCATACTAAAGGTACCTATTAGCAACATGAGTTTTGACTGCTGATGTTGACCTTATCGCCTGGCCAAGGGCTTGTTAACTTTTACCACTGTGAAGTTCCTCGTCCCTTCCCATACTGTATCACTGGAAGTCACTATGTGCAGTCCATTCTTGAGTTATGCTCTACTTCCTGCAGGTGGAGCATCCACATAAACTTTTAGAATGCTGCATAGGTGATTAATCTGTCTCTTTGCCCACATTTATTTATTCAATCATTTATGTCAGCATGGATTCATAAGTATTTATTTTAAATTTCAAGTTTTAATTCTTTACTACTTTATTTTGCTGTTCCAGTTGTCCCAGCTGTGGTTATTAGGAGTTCTTTCAGTTGCCACCTATGATATACCTCCTTCAATGTGGCCTTTAAAGAAAATCTGTTTATATTTAATTGACTAATAGTAATTGTATATATTTATGGGGTACTATATGGGGTACAGTATGATGTTTTGATATTTGTACATATTGCTGGATGCATTTTTATTGAATTATTTATTTTTGTGGCACTAGGGACTGAACTCAGGCCCTTATACACATTATTACCCTAGACAAGTGCTCTACCTCTGGTATTTCTGGTCCAGAACTTTTTTTTTTTTTTTTTGCTTTTTGCTTTTGTGTGTGTGTGTGTGTGTGTGTGTGTGTGTGTGTGTGTGTAGCAGGGTATCAAACCCAGGTCCGTATGCATGCGAGGCAAGCATTCTACCAACTTTGCTATATCCCCCTTTTGTTTGTTAATGATTCCTCACTTATTAGATACACCTTTGTCTTTATTATTTCATGTTTGCATTTTTTAAATGAACACATTCTACCATCAAGTGACAAACCATGTAACATAGGACAAATTTCTTAGGGTTCTTCCCCTTGGCCCTGAGGCTTTTGTTGTTATTTTACATATGCATATCTCCTGCATCCACTGTTATTATTATTTTAAAAGTTTTATTTTTTAAAGATATTTATATAACAAAAATCCATATGTTTACCCAAATAGTTACAAGAATTTTCAACTATAATGTGTTTGAGAAAGCTGTTTATTTAGCTTTTGAAAGATAGATTTCTGGGTTAATTTCTTCTTTCAGAACTTCATTACACATTACTAAACACTTAAAACAAAATGGTCTCACAGCTCACTGACTCTATATTTCATTTATTTTTTTTCATTTCCATTTTTATGCTTCCCTGTGCCTATTTTCGACTTCTATAATAATCTACCATTAATCCAACCTCACATTCTATACTTTCTATAACGTTTCCATCAGTTTTGTGTCACTGTCACCAAAATACCTGACAAAAAATATCTTAGAATTTCTAACAGGCATTTTGTCTCACCATTTCAGATGTCTAATCCATGGTGCACTGACTGCAATACTCTGGCCTCAAGGTGAAGCAAAACATCATGGAAGAAGATCATGGTGAAGTCATGCTGCTCTGCTCAAGGTGGCCAGAAAGCACAGAGAGGAAGAAAGGTATACGAGGAAAACAAATGCTTCGAGGGCAGCCTACAGTGACCCATCTCATCGAGCCACACTCCTACAGTTTCCATCTAGCCCATTCAAACTAGGATAGACTGTTTGGGTTATGGCTGTCACAATCCTATCATTTCACTTACAAATATTCCTGCATTAACACAGGAGCTTTTCAGAGATACTTCATATCTAAACCACAATGAATGACTAAATTCAACTTGGGTCTTTTAAAGCTATGTCTGACTTTTTAACACCTGGAACACAATTATAAAAATTATTTTAATGATTAATTCTTCTGTGCCAATTCTTTTATCTGTGTTAATTCTAGGTTGGATTTAGCTGAATGTTTTCCTGCCCTTTGTCTCTCTGGTAAAATGTTTATTGGATGTCTGGATACTTGTTGGGTTCTGGTCACATCTGGATTTGTATCAATATTCTTTTACTTTTTTCCAGGTAGATCATGGCTTCTTTTATTTGAACAACTGATCCATGTAATCGTGGAGGCCACACTGGAAGCGAGCTTTATTTCTGGGTCTCTTCATCCTTGGACAGTCTTCCTTGGCCAGGTGGTGCTTTTCACAAAGCTTGTGATCTTCCCTGGTTTCAGACCCATGGGCCTCAGCCAGGTCAGTCAAGATTCTCACAAGTCTTGTCTGCCTTCAGCTTGGGAGTATGTTCCATGAGAATCTGCTTTATTTTTGGCTATGTTCCCTTATCTGAAGATACAGGCTCTGGTACAAATGTCAATCTTTTCAGATTCGTGATATCTTTTGAGCAGCCACTGCACATTTCTTACCCTTCTCATCCAGGTTACCTTTTCTAACATATGCCCATATGACTCCCCTTCTTTCAGGCCATGGTGTTTTTCCAGATTTAGCCTGGGAATGGACAGTCTCAAGCTTATAGATGAAAATCCCTCCTTTGATCATCTTCTGGAATTGCTGATTGTTGATGACATTTGGGAAATAATTTCACTGGGTCCAACCAGATCCAAGGCAGAGGAGGATGAAGATAGTAGCCTCTTCTGGGGCCTGAGTATAACCATGGTTGCAGTTATGGCCCTATAAATATTCTTAGGCTTTGTTTTGGGATGCAGTTTTAAACTATTTGGGTATTATTTGTAAGATTTGTTAGGTGGAACTGAAGTAGCATTTAACTTAATGGTAATTATTTCCCATTATTGAGATAAGACTCAATGTCTTCTACTCATCATCTTGTGAATGACAAGGTTTTCCACAGTGGCTGAGAGAAACAGGCACTACTCCCAAGCTTTCAAATGTGGCATGCACTGCTCTTTCTGATCTTGTTTTTCTGAGCTGGAGATCTCACTATGTTCCTCATACAAGTAGTCCTCAACCATCAACTATCGGGGGACTATGGGTGTGCACCATCACATCCAGCCCTAATGTTTGCTCCTAGAGATGGAGACTGAAACAAGTTCCTGCAAATGCTAGGCAAACACTCTACCACTAAACTACACCCCAACCAAGTTCTTTCCAATCTTGTCAGATAATTATATCTTAGTCTTACTTACATTGGCTCTTCACACCAATCTCCTTTGAATGCTTAAGGGGGGGCTTCTCCACACAGATCTTTTCTTCTTTCACAGCTTTTCCAGCAATGTCCCATCACAGTCATCTCTCTCTGAACATGGCCTGGCAACTGGGGCAGCCATAAGTTTCATTTCAGTTGTTCCTTATTGTCCTTCATTCATTGTCTGATGCAGTGTCTTGAAAAGTACTGGTTCACAGAATCTTGTTTTGGAGGGTTGAGTCAGGCAAGGTGGGTTAATCTGGTCTGTGTTACTTCATTTTGACAGAAAGCAGATGTTCCCATTCCTCAAGTTTTCACCAACATTATGCCTAAATTGATCAAGTCTCAGTCTTCATCTTAATTGAAATAACTGCAGTTTTTGCCTAGCTGATCTCTCCCTCACTTCTTGCATGTAGATTTCAGGGCATTTCTTTATCTAGTTTTCCCTATCTTTCCTGCCATTCCTTTTTAGTCTCCTTGCTGGTCTGCCTGATCAACTCTTATTTATGGACTGTGTCAGGGTACCAGCTGAATTTTTGTCAGTCTATACCCTTTTGGACCTTGTGATGTCATTTTGCCTTATAGCTTTAGAAAACATTTGTAGCTAAGAACCTCAGTTTGATCTCTCTAACCTGGGTTCCAGACTTGCATTCCCAACAGCCTCATCAATATATCCACTTGAACATCTTAGTAGGTGTCTTAACTTTAAAATGCCTAAAATGTTAAAATGTTGTCAGCTGAATTCCCACCTACCATCCTAACCCCTCTACTCATCCTGCAGTCTTTCCCATCTCAACTAAAGTAAACTTCAATAACAACTTTTCCTTTGCTTAGGATAATCTCTTGGAACTAATCTCAACTTTTTTTTTTAACATAGACTCTCTTTTCATAATATATACAGGATCTAGCTATTTTTTTATCACCTCTTCTGATAACATCCTGGTCTACAGTACTGTCATTTCTTGCCTGAATTATTGCAACAGCTTCTTAATTGGTCTTCCTGCTTCTGCCTTTGCTTTCCTTAAGAATCTCCTTTTAACAAAGTGACTGGAGTGAACCTGTTAAAATTTAAGTAAGACTATCTTATGCCTCTGCTCAAAACTTTCCAATGGTTTCCCCATCTTAGAATAAAAGCCAGAATTCCCATCTTAGATAAAAATTCAGAATCCCCACATCGCAATACATAAGGCCTCATTTCACTGACCACCTTATTGCCTATTGTTTGCTCAATGCACTCTGACTCTGCTAAATTCCTTCAAGATCTTTGAAGGTACCAGCAACATTTCTGCTTCAGAGCTTTTGTAATTGCTGTTTCTTCTGCTTGGCATGCCCTTTCAGTAAATAAGCATTACTCTTACATCCTGTGTCCAAATATCACCTCATAAAAGCCCTCTGAAAGCATTCTTTTTAAAAGCAAATCCCTGACTCCCCTGCCTCTTTCTCTCCTTGCCAGTCCAGCACATAGCTTAATGTATTATTCTGATTTACCTTATTCTTTCTCTCCTTCCACTAGAATGTAGGTTCTACAAGCGCAGGAATTTTTGTTGGTTCTCTAGGCAGTGACTTATGCACTGCATAGCACAAGGCAGGTATTAAACTCAATATTGGCTGAATAAATATAGGAAAGTAGAGGATTTTGAAAAAGTGTTCAACAAAGAATATCCATATCCAATCCCCTCTGTTGTCTGGCCTTGTTTACTTAGTATAATACTTTCAATGGTGAATGTTGCACATGTATTACTACTTCCTTCCCTTTTATAGCCAAATAATATTAAACTCTTCTCAGGTGGAAGATAATTGGGTTGTTTCTTCTTCTTGCTAGCCTAAATGATACTGCTATGAACACTTTGTGCCTTTTTTGTATGACTATGTGCTTTTGTTGCCTTTTTACTTCTGGCAGTGCTGAGGACTGAACCCAGGGCCTTGTGCATGCCAGGCATTCTACCATTGAGCACATCTCCCACTCCATGGACGTATGCTTTTAATTCTCTTGCTATATACTTAGGAGTGGAACTGGAAGGTCATATGGTAATTCAATAGCAACTTTTCTGTGGAACTGTCAAATTGTTTTGAAAGCAGTGCAACATTTTACATTCCCACTAGCAATATAGGAAGATTCCAATATTTTTTTTCATTTTCATTTTTGTAGTACTAGAAATTGAATTCAGGAGTGCTCTACCTCTAAGCAACATCCATTTTATTTGGAGGTGGAGTTTTACAAAGATGCCCAGGTTAGCCTCAGACTTCCATTCTTCCTACCTTAGCTTCTAAAGTCTCTGGGATTATAAGTGTACACCATTGTGCCTGGACAACAATTCCAATATTCACACATTCTCACCAGCACTGATTATTGTCTGAAATGAGGTTAAAAGTGGTGTCCTGTGGTTTTGATTTGTATGTCCTTAATTACTAATGATGTCGTGTCACATATGGTAATATAAAAGGAAATGGGAAGATGGTTGAAATTCTAGTCTACTCTATTTAAAAATGTGCTTGAACACTATATATCTTTGTCAGAGGTGTGACCTTGCTTTTCTCATAAAAAGGTCAGGATCAGTATCACATGCAAAGAAGTCTACTTTTTCTTTGAACATGAACTTTGTTTCTGTGATGATGGAAACATATGAAATACAATTAATTCAAACCACATATGATTTTCACTTAATTACATTTTAAAAAAATATTTTTAAGTTGTAGATGAACCCAATACCTTTCTTTAAATTTATTTTTTATGTGGTGTTGAGGATTTAACCCAGTGCCTCACATATGACAAGTGCTCTACCACTGAGCTATAACCCCAGCCCTTAATTATATTATTTTTAGAAAATAGATATATGACTTTCTAGAAAGAGAAACACATTAAGCAAAAGGAACATCCTGGGAGTTGTAAGGCAAAATGAGATGGAAAAAATTGGCAAAATCTACACTGAGGGGTAAACAGGACAAAGGTTCTTGCATCTTTAAAGTACAATGCAAGGAAGAGAAAGCATGAGAACCACCATAGGGAAGGAGAATCTGTCTCAAAAGACATCCCAGAGATTGCTCAACCAACTGTAACACATAGATTGGATCCTATAGCATCTTCAACAAATCATGCTGGGAAAACTGGAAATCCATATGCAACAAAATCAAAATGTTGATTTAAACAAATTATTTTTTTAAAATCCATTATTTTCCAATTCTTACTCAAAGATATTCTAATTCTCAGGTATAAATCCTTTTAGTTATGTTCATTTTTGAGTAGAAAAACATTTTTACTTCAAGGTCAAAACATTTATATACCAAAACTTCATTTTATGCCACTGACAATAAGTATACCCTTAGCATAAACATACTTATAAATCCAAACTTTTTCCAACTAAATTGAAAATCTTTTAAAGCTGTGAGAAGACTAAAAACTCCAAGGTTACAACATATAACAAGTATAAATCCCACTATCATGTTTAATTGTAATGTATAAATATTATGGAAAAATTTAAAACATTCAATTCCATTTCTAGCAAAACTATGAGATCAATGTAATTCTTAGAATCTGAATGATGTTCAAGAGCAGCCAGTTTACAAAAAACAATCTATGTAGGAGAAAGTAGGGACCAGAAATGTAGCTTAGCCTTCTATTTTTTCAGAAATAATTTTTTTCTTTTGCAGTGCAACACAATAGATTTTTCTGCTTTATTGTGTTGGAGTCATAGAACGTTAAGATATCTAGCATAGCTTGAAGATTCTCCTTTTGCTCTAATTTGGTGATACTGGAGGTCTATACCAATTGAGCCCACTGCTCTGGCATACCCTAAAACAAAGAGAAATTCAGAAATAAATTGTGGTTTGAATTGCTCTAATATAATCAATTTTCATCTAAAAATGTAAAAATACATGAAAACAAACCAATATGTGTAAGTTTATATTTGACTATATTTTTAATTGATTTTATTTTTTGAAATACATGATAGAATACAATTTTTATTACACATATAGAGCACAATTTTTCATATCCTTGTATATAAACTATGTTCACACTAATTCATGTCTTTATACATGCACTTTTTTGTGTTTTGCATTATAATTCTTGTTAAACATATATACCTCAATTTTTCATATCTGTTTATAAAGTATGTTGGAACCTAATTCATGTCTTCATACATGTACTTTGGATAATGATGTCCATCACATTACATTCCACCATCACTTCTAACCCCATGACCCCTTTCTCCCTTCCCCTCCAACCCCTCTGCCCTATCTAGTGTTCATCTATTCCTCTTATGCTCCCCGTTCCCTACCCAAATATGAATCAGCCTCTTTATATTAGAGAAAACATTCAGCATTTGGTTTTGGGGGATTGGCTAACTTCACTTAGCATTATCTTCTCCAATGTCATCCATTTACCTGAAAATGCCGTGATTTTATTTCATTTCATTGCTGAGTAAAATTCCATTGTGTATATATACCACCTTTTTTTATGCATTCATCCACTGAAGGGCATCTAGGTTGGCTCCACAGTTTAGCTATTGTGAATTGATGTGGCTGTGTCCCTTTGTATGCTGTTTTTAAGTACTTTAAGTATTGACTGAGGAGAGGGATAGTTGAGTCAAATAGTGGTTCCATTCCCAGATTTCCAAGGAATCTCCATACTGCTTTCCATATTGGCTGCACCAATTTGGAGTCCCACCAGCAATGTATGAGTGTCCCTTTTTCCCCACATCCTCGCCAATGCTTATTGTCTTCATAATAGCTGCCATTCTGACTGGAGTGAGATGATATCTTAGAGTAGTTTTGATTTGCATTTCTCTAATTGCTAGAGATAATGAGCATTTTTTCATATATTTATTGATTAATTGTATATTTTATTCTAAGAAGTGTCTGTTCAGGTCCTTGGCTCATTGTTGATTTAGTTATTTGTTTTTTTGGTTCTTAGATGTTTGAGTTCTTTATATACCCTAGAGATTAGACCGATGCTACAGAATAGAGGACACAGAAACTAACCCACAAAATTACAATTATCTTATATTAGACACAGGTGCCAAAAACCTGCACTGGAGAAAAGATAGCATCTTCAACAAATCATGCTGGGACAACTGGAAATCCATATGCAACAAAATGAAAATAAATCCCCCTACCTGTCACCATGCACAAAACTTAACTCAAAGTGGATCAAGGGCTTAGGAATTAAAGCATTGGTTCTGTGTCTAATAAAAGAAAAAAGTAGGCCCTAATCTTCATC
This sequence comes from Ictidomys tridecemlineatus, assembly GCF_052094955.1. NCBI lineage: Eukaryota > Metazoa > Chordata > Mammalia > Rodentia > Sciuridae > Ictidomys > Ictidomys tridecemlineatus. Next base: position 160,635,682 of record NC_135479.1, on the reverse strand, counting down.
ATGTGGGATTAGGTTAGGCCCAACTTCTTTAATAAGACTCCTATGGTGCAAGAATTAAAACCAAGAATCAAAAAATGGGATGGAATCAAACTAAAAAGTTTCTTTCTCAGCAAAAGAAACAATCTGTGAGGTGAACAGAGAGCCTACATCTTGGGAGCAAATTTTTACCCTCACACATGACTATATTCTAACTGGTCTAGTTTTCTGTATCTATTTTGCAAATGAACAGGAAAGTTCAAAACAGAGTACTGGGAATGGAGTGCTAGGTTTTTTTGGGAGGCGAGGGACAAAAGTGTTATTCACCCATCAGAGTGGCTCCTAATTTAAACGGCTTAATCCAAGAGCAAAAGTCAGGGTACAGCGCACAGGGAAAAGGGTGCTTGCTTATGTCTGGGTCTGATCTAGGCTTTAGACAAATACAGAACACAGCAAGGCAGTCACATTACAACATAAGCATTTCAAGAAATAAAAATGTAGGGCTTCTAAACTAGGAACTCAACTTATTCAGTATTTTCTATTTCATATCTTTTTGAGGGATGAGAAATCAGGGATTGAACTCAGGGGCACTAAACCACTGAGACACATCCCCAGTCCTTTTTATTTTTTGAGACAGGATCTCACTAAATTGTTTAGGGCCTAGCTTAGTTGCTGAGTCTGGCTTTGAACATGATATCCTCCTATTTGAGCCTCCCAAACTTCTGGGATTATAGTCATGCTCCATTATGTCCAGCAACATATTACAGTTTTTTTCCCTAAATTCATTCAAAATGGTCTAGTAGTCCATTACATGAACCAATTTTCTGCTAATAATACTTAAGTTGATTTTTTTACTACTTTTTGCTATATAAATAATGAGACAAAACTCTTAATTTATACTGTTCTACATATTTATTAAAAACTACATTTTGGGGTCAAAACGTATATAGATTTAAACTAACAAATTCATTTGTGATTTGGGATATATACATAAAGTTTTTATTTTTAAAATTTTGATTCTTATTCTTTTTTTTTTTTTTTCGGTGTCTTGGATTTAACCCAGGGTAGCAAGCACACTAAGCAGATGCTAAGCACTATCACAAGTTATACCTCCAGTCCCAAGATTTTAATGTCATGGAGTCAAATTGTTTGTTTTGTCCCCATCTGCTATAATGGGGATTAAATCCAGGGGTGCCTTACCACTGAGCTTCATCCCCAACCTCTTGATTCTTTTGCAAATTTGGAGACAGAAGACTTGTTAGGATCTCAATGCCTGCTTCAAAGCTGTGGTCATCCTACCTCAACCTCCAAAGTATCTGGGATTACAGGTGTGAGCCACAGTGCCTGGCTTCACAAATTATTATTATTATTATTATTATTATTATTATTATTATTATAGTATTATTTTTTGAAACATAAAGACTCTCCATTTTACCCAGGCTTTCTCAAAGTCATAAACTCAAGTGATCGTTATGCATGAGTCTGCAGAGTAGTTGGAACTACAAGCATGTGTCACCAAGTCCAGCTTTTATGTTTCAATTTTTAATTATTTTTTGGCAGTAGTGAGGATTGAAGGCAGAAACATTATACAACTGAGCTACATTCTCAGCCCCTTTTATTTTGAGATACGGTCTTGCTAAACTGCCTAGGTTGGTCTCAAAATTATGATCCTTCTGTCTCTGCTTTCTGAGCTGCTGGGAATGTAAGCATATGTCACTGTGCTCAGTCATCTTAAATTGCTGTTTTTTTATTCTGGATGTCCTGTGATATGTAAAGTGTCTTATCAATATGAGATTATACAGCCAAGTGTGATGGCATGTACCTGTACTCCCACCTGCTCACAAGGCAGAAGCAAGAGAATCACTTGAGCCAAAAAATATGGGACCAGTCTGAGCATCACAGGAATCCCCACCAAAGGCTCAAAAAAAAAAAGTGCTATACTCCAATAACCATAATAAGAAAATTTCCCAAATTTATATATAAGGATGTTCCTGGGGCTGAGTGTTAGAGCTCTTACCTAGCATGCTGGAGGCTGTAAGTTTTTATCCTTATTAAAATTAGTAGTCCCAAAGCAGAAATCTAAATAACTATCCTAATCCATCTATACAATGGTATATATATATATATATATATATATATATATATGTGTGTGTGTGTGTGTGTGTGTGTGTGTGTGTGTGTGTGTGTGTGTGTATGTATGTATTTGCAGTACAGCCCTTTTGTATTTTGAGATTGAGTCTTGCTAAATTGCCAAGGCTAGTTTGAAACTTGTGCTTCTCCTGCCTCAGTTTCCTGAGGTGCTGGAATTAGCCATATGGCACCAAACCTGGTTTAAAATCTATTTTTCTAGCTAGTACGGTAGCACACACCTGCCTTCTAGCACGCAGGACATTTATATATGAGGATTGCGTGAACATAAGAGCTCAAGACTAGCCTGGTCAAAATAGTGGGACTCCATCTCAAACAAACAAAAATCCCACAAAACTGATAGTCAATTTGTCTTTTCTTTTTCACTGCAGAGGATTGAATCCAAGGGTGTTTTACCATTGTCGTACATTCCCAGGACTTTTGGGATTGTTTTTATTTTTTATTTTGAGAAACAAAACAATTTTCTTTAACTTGTGATCTCTCAACTTGTGACCTTCCTGCCTCAGCCTCCTGAGTAGCTGGGCTTGTAGATGTGCACCCCTGCATCCAACTCTATTGTCAGTTTTCAAGTTGCCATACATTAATTGCAACTACCATACTGACCATTATATCTCCAAAACTTACTCATGTTTAACTGAAACTTTGTAATTTCTGGCTAATATGCTAGCCTATTAGAATTAATAATGAATAAGTTCCCTTTCTATTTTGTGGAGTAGTTTCAGGTGCGCTTGGTATTATCCAGGCTGTTGGGTGTTCTCTCCTCTGCTCTCCAGCCCTTGCCAGGAAGCCAAACAGGTCAGTCACTGCAATTTTTACTGTTGCCACATTTTTAGGATGAGAGAAATGCTAAATGTCTGGTCCAAGGTCAAAGAGCCAGGCAGTATTGATTCAGGAGCTTGGGTCTCCAGGATGCAATGACCTTCCCTTCCAGGAGGGATTGGTTCTAGCCCCCCAGAGACTTCCCCCTCTCCAAGGAAACATGCTTCTCTGAATCTAGGGCAGACCAGCAGAGCGGTCCTAGGAAGAAGCAAAAAACATGAGTATATAACAGGCATGGGGGTCTTAGCACTCTCAACAGGGGAGTAAGTGAGGGCTCAGGCATGAGAGACCCCCACATGAGGCTCAGGAAATGAACTTCTGGTGTACATCCTAGCACTTCTGGGTATTAAGCATGAATGGGAGCCCAAGCCTCCCCTGGGGCCTTCCACTACAGGGCTAATGGGAAGCTAAACACAGTGTCAGTACATAGAGAATCTCCATAATGTCCACCTCACAGCTCAGAGTCATGTCCCTGGGTGCCTGGACACAGAACAAAGAGAGGGCTGGCAACACAAGTCAATAGCAGGGCCCATGGGGGGGCACTGTGAACTACCCACCCCACTGCACTCCTGATGCTTCACTCCAAATGTTTCACATGGTACATCAAGTAAATATTTCCATTTAAAAAATTAGAATCTTTTTTAAAGCATAAAATTTTACACTAGTCTCAGTCCTCAGTAATAGCTGAGGAAAATAGGGCCTAGAGAGGTAAGAGACTGGCTCAAGGCCAACCAGAAAGTACTTCCATTTTTTCTCTTTGTCTATCCAGGGACAAGTTCATCTGCTCTGAAGTCCTGTGACCTGGACAGGGCACCTTCCAGATACATAATCCCACTCCTTCTGCTCCAAGTGCTTCAGCTTGAGGGACAACCCAATTTGAGGGGCTTCTTCTAATACATGCACAGCTCACAGGCACCCCCTATTTCAATGCACACCTGCTACTTCATCCAGCCTCCACACTCCTTAGGGGGCCCTGAATTGGAGACCTGGGCCCAAGGAGCTCTAAGGAATGTTGTTTTGGGGAGGACATCTCTGTTGGCTCCCATTCAGTCCCCAGCTCTATCTGGAGACTCACAGTTTCTGACATGTACCTGTGGAACAAGAGGCCAAATGCAAGGGGTCACTACTCACCTTGGCCCAGTCTCCCTGACCACCCTTCACACATCAGTTTGGAAAGCACAGAGCCCAGGGCTCTCATCCAGGAGCCTCACTTAGGCTGCAGTTCCCCTCTATACTCCATTTCTTGAGGGCAATAACCTATAAAGGCAGTGAAGAGTAAAACTCCCAGAGGCTCTCAGAGTGCCCTGAAGAAAACCCCAAAGGAAAGGAACATGAGTGTCAGGGCCTAGGAGCTGGAATAAGGGACCAGGGAAAATGACCCAGCTTCACCCCATCCCACCCAGCTCCAGGGTTCCACCACTTAAGTCCCTGGTTTAGCAACTTACTTGGGTCCCAGTGGCATAAACATCGTTATGTAACAGTTTGTAGCACAGCCTTTGTCAAAAGGCTAGTCATGCTGGTGGGAGATGCGGATGGAAAGAAGAGCTCAGAATCAGCAGGAGTAGGCAAGACCATCTCCCAGTGACACTCTCTAAGGTGGTCAGTTAATCCAGGGCTCAACCCAGGCCTGTGGCAAGACATCAAGAGCAGGGGAGCCTGGCTTCCCAAGCTCCTAGGAAGAGTGACCGCCCTCAACCCACTTGTGAGCAGCTCTCTTCAGACCAGTGCTGACACTGCACCCACATCTCCTGCCTTCTCAGGGCTCCCTCATCACCTTTTACCTCCCCTTTGCCACATTCTTGGTCTATTCTCCATTGCCACACATGTCCTCCCACCATGCCCTTCCAGATACCTCTTAAGATCTTCCTTGCACTGCTCTGCTCAACTTATGCAAAGGTGGTTTCTCCACCCCATTTCTACTTTACTTTCTCAACTCTTGACTTTTTCTAAAAATGTACCTTCATTGAATTTCACTATTTGATAAGGCAGCATTAGCAGGAAAACCCAATTATATTTTCCTAGTCACAAATTAGATGGTCCAGGAAAACCTGGGCTGAAGGCCTTCAATACTCAAAGCAGTAACAGCAAGCTCAAAGTCAAGTCCTCCCCTGGACACTGACTGGATTCTGCTCTCCCTTATTCTATTTTCTCTTTCCCTTGACTTCATCCATCAGCCTCGCCCCCTTCTGCTCCCAGACCAGGTTGAGTCTCACCTCTACCTCAAGAGCTTTAGATAGCAAATATTTTGGAAAAATGGGAAGTGACCCAGCAACACCTGTGTCCACCCCCAACTCACCATTGCCCACCCATGAAGACTTTGATCTTCAACACTATTCTGCACAAGAAAGAAAAAGGATTTCACATCAGAACACCTCTGGAATGTGTCCAAACAGCAACACGAATCTTTGTGCTACATGAGGATCTGCCTCTTTTATGGTAATCACAGCACTAAAGAAATTAGTATCCTGTCAGGTACAGTGATGCATCCCTTTAATCCCAGTTACTTGGGATCCTGAGGCAGGAGGATCACACAAGTTCAAGGCCCGCCTCAACAACTTAGCAAGGCCCACAGTAACTTTGTGAAATCCTATCTGAAAACAAAGTATACCAAGAATTGTGGATATAACTTCAGTTTTAAAGCACTCCTGGGTTCAATCTGTACTACCAGATAAAATAAATTAATGGGAGAGTATTAAAAAATACAGAATTTTTAAATCTAGAGAAAAAAGTTTTAATTAAATATGGATAGAATATAGAAAAAGTGGATCGCACACAATATATAGAAAAATGATGAAAAGATAAAATTTTGAGAACTAAGCACTAAATTTCAATTATTCCCCCACCCCCCACCCCAGGGAATACTATCAGACAAGAATAGAATCCAACACTTCTGAGGAACACAGAGAGAGCAGCCTCTCAAGCTGGTTCCACTCCTGGGCTCCTGGCTCACATTCTGTGTCTCAAAAGCCCTCAGAATCAACAGGACCAAAATCAAGTGGTATCTTCTTCTTGTTCATCTTCTGTTCAACTTTGTGCTGCCTCTCTTTCTTCTCCTGAACATGGGGGTTCAGGGCATCAGGATTCTCTATTCCTTTATGTCTTTTCTTCCATCACAAATGTTTATTCTTTTGTTGATTCACTCAGTTTATTTAAATATTTTCTTTTTATGCCGGGGGTTGAAGGACCCAGGGCCTTCCACATGCTAAACACATGCTCTACCACTCAGATACACTCCAGCCAGAAATATTTCAGGGCATCAAAACTACCTCAGTCAAACGAGGCATGGTGGTATATGCCCATAATCCCAGTGACTCAGTGCACTGAGGCAGGAGGATCTCAAATTTGAGACCAGCCTCAGCAATTTAGTGACATTGCTTTTCAGAATAAAAACTGGAAGGGACTGAGAATGTAGCTCAGTGATAAAGGGCCCCTGGGTGCAATATGAGTAGCTAAAATAGTAAACTCCAGTTACTGCAGCAGGTATTGAAAACACACTGCAAACAGCATGGCCAGCCTACTCTCAGGGCAGTGAGGGCAGCTTCAACATGAGGCCCTGAGCACTGTGGGGAGTGGCCAGGGTAGTACTGGGAGAGGGTATAACAGGGCCTATGTAGGCAACCTAGTTCACAGCACCCAGGTACATGCAGAGGAGAATCCAAGAGCATTAAGCATTAAGACATGGAAGAAGGCTATTTCAGCTCCTTCTGGTTTCAGAGGCTGTGTCCTGTTCAGAAAAGTGAAGTCTCAAGAATGTCTGCTGGCTCTGCCCCTAGTTGAGAGCATCATCATGACAGCAAGGGCAGGGTCTGGACTGAGGTGGGCCAGGAAGTGAAGGGTAGAGCTAGTGAGCACTGTCAACTCTTTCAGGGAATAAGGCACAGAGGGTACAACAAGTAGAGTGGAGTCCTAGGATGTTAAGGGTGGGAGTTACTTGGATTTTAAGATGAGACACAAACATGTAGCTGACCACAGAAGGAATGGTAGTAATACTAATAGCAGCAGGTAGGACACTTTCTGGTACTAGGCACTGTTCTATGTGTCTTGTGTGGATTAACCCATATTTCCCCTGTTTTAGAGATGCGAAAACTTATAGACAAGGGGGGTAAGTAGCACAGCCAAGGTCTCCCTGCAAGTCAGTGATAGAACTGTGATTTGGACAGATGTGCTCTTTCCCTAGATTCCTTGCCACCAAGCACCAAGCAAGTGTCTCTAGGAGGAGCTTCCAGTCAGGAAATAGAGTAGGGAAGGGACTGGAAGTTGGAGCATGGAATTAGTGCCTGTTTCAGGTGCTGCAGATAATGGAAAGGAGCCCTGTCTGGTGAATCCCAGAGGGCAGGCCACATTTAGGTCCCTTGAGACTGGGCAATGTGGACATGGAGGGCCTCATTCTGAGCAGAGCAGAGGAGGAAGGGCAATGACCTAAGGCCTGACCTGGATCTAGAAGAACCACAGGATGGGGGAAGGGAAAATGCTGCCAGGAAAACTAAATGATGAACTGAAGCTGGAGAGAGGAGGAGGAGGGCAGGCCACAAGGCTGAGGAGTAAGGGCTAAGCAGAGGAGTCACAGTGGGGAGGGGACCAGATATGGCTGTGGTGAAAGGGTGACTAAGGATGGGAAGTGCTGAGCCCACAGGCTCCTCTGTCTTCTCAGCTGTCCCTGGGTCTGCAGCTTTCCCCTTCCCCCAGTGGTACTGCCCACCTGTCTTCCTGAAGGAGCCTTTAGAGGAGTTGTTGTCCTACTAAAGGAGTCCCGAGGCCGTCATGACCACCCTTCTCATTCCTGTTCAACCCCCAAGTGAAAAAGCAATAAAGAGCCATAGATTGGAAAGAAAGTAATGAATCTATTTCTTGCAGATGACATGATGTTCCATGTAGAGTGGGAAACAACAACAAATGCTGGGGAAGAAACTCAGTTGTTGGGCACCCCTGATTCAATCCCCAGTATGGGAAAAACAACACCACTAAGAACTCCTGCTCTTTGGAGATGGTATGAAGACAATGAAATAAGTCGTGAGATGAAAGAAAAGATTTGCAAGATATGGATCTCAATCCAGTATAGAGAACTCCTAAAACTCAATAAGAAAATGACCCATTGTTTTGTAAATGGGGAAAAAATTGTAGAAAACACTTTACCAAAGACAATCAGATGGCTGGTAAGACATGAAAATATGCTCAACATCATTACTCATTGGGAAAACACAGGCTGGAGACCTAATGAGATATGACTACTCATTTATTGGAAGGGTTACAATTTGAAAACAAAATATAGCAACAAATGATAGTGTCAAGTGTTGATGAAGATGCAGAGGAACTGGAATTCTCATAGATTGCTGGTAGAAAGAAGAAATGATGGGGTTGTTTCCTATAAAGTTCCACTTATGTTTACTTTATAACTCACAATACACACACCTCTAAAACTTTACCCAACAAAAATGAAAATTTGTGTTCACATGTTTGTGCCCCAAAGTTTCTAGCAGCTTTCATTATAACTGCCCCAAACTATCTGGGCACAGTTGTCCAAAACTGTACACCCAGTGTCTTGGGAGGTTGAGACAGGAGGACTCAAGCTAACATATGCATCTAATAGAAGAAAAAGTTGGCCCTAATCTCCATCACATGGGGTCAGGCCCCAAATTCCTTAATAAAACACCTATAGCACAAGATTTAAAACCAAGAATCAACAAATGAGATGAATTCAAACTAATAAGCTTTTTTTTTTTTTTCTCAGCAAGAGAAATAATATGTGAGGTGAATAGGGAGCCTACACCCTGGGAAAAAAATTTTATCCCTCATATATTAGATAGAGCTTTAATCTCTAGAGTACTCAAAGAACTCAAAAAGTTAAACAACAAAAAAACAAATAACCCAACAACAAATGGGTCAAGGACCTGAACAGATACTTCTCAGAAGACAATATACAATCAATCAACAAATACACGAAAAAATGCTCACCATCTCTAGCAATCAGAGAAATGCAAATTAAAACTACTCTAAGATACCACTCAGTCCAGTAAGAATGGCAGCCATTATGAAGTCAAACAACAAGTGCTGGCGAGGATGCAGGCAAAAAGGTACACTCATACATTGCTGGTGGGACTGCAAATTGATGTAGCCAATTTGGAAAGCAGTATGGAGATTCCTTGGAAAGCTGGAAATGGATCCACCATTTGACCCAGCTATTCTTCTTCTCGGACTATACCCAAAAGACCTAAAAAGAGCATACTGCAGGGAAACATCCACATCAATGTTTATAGCAGCACAATTCACAATAGCTAGACTGTGGATCCAACCTAGATGCCCTTCAATGGATGAATAGATAAAAAAAAATGTGGGATATACACACAATGGAATATTACTCAGCACTAAAAAATAACAAGATCATGGCATTTGCAGGAAAATGGATGGCAATAGAGCAGATTTTGCTAAGTTAGCCAATCCCTAAAAAACAAATGCCAAATGTCTTCTCTGATATAAGCGGGGGTGAATCAAAATGGGGTAGGGAGGAAGAGCATGAGAAGAAGATTATCACTACATAGGGAAGAGAGGTGGGAAGGAAAGGGAGGGCAAAGAGGAATTTCACAGAAGGTGGAAGGAGACCCTCATCATTATGCAGAATATATGTATGATGATGTGAGGAAAAAGAAAAAAAAGAAGTGTGTCACATTAGATTAGGTAGAGAGAAGTGATGGGGGGAGGGGGGAAAGGAAGGGTAGCAGAATAGAATAGACATTATTATTGCTGTATGTATATGTGAGTGTATGACCAATGTGATTCTGCAAACCTGTATGCTCAGAAAAATGAGAAATTATACCCCATCTGATTCAAATGCATGTATGATATGTCAAGATCATTGTACTGTCATGTGTAACTAATTAAAACAAATAAAAAAAGAATGAAAAAATAAATAAAGTTACCATCTATAACTTAGCGAGGCCCCAAGCAACTTAGTGAGAGATCTTGTTTCAAAATTCTTTTAAAAAATTCAAAAAGAAAAAATAGAGGGGGCTGGGAATGCTGTTCAGTGATTAAGCATCCTAGGGTTCAATTCCTGGTAGAAAAACAAAACAAACAAAAACTACTGCCCAAAACTAGATACCATGTGAAAATCCTTCAAATGGTGAATGTATAACACTACACAGGGCACCCATACAGTACTACACAGAAATAAAAGGAAACAGACATCCATACAGTACTACACAGAAATAAAAGGAAACAGACTACTGATATGAGTAACAACATAGATGACTCTCAAATGTGTTGTGCTAAAAGAATGAAGCCAGACTAAAAAGCACACAACTGCACGGATACATGATTCTGGGAAGCAAAAACCCACAAGGATGTAGGGAGAGAAACTGACAAGAGATGAAAGGATTTTCTAGAGTAATGAAACTGGTCTAACCTTGACCATGGTGGAGAGTACTCAATGGTATGCATTTTTCCAAATCCCGAACTATAGACTAAAAAGGATAAATTTTATGGTTTGTAAATTATTCCTCATTAATGACATTTTGAGGAAATTTTGCCATGGCTCCCAGGTTTGCACTTTATCAAAACTAATTACCAGGGTTGAGTTTCTGGGCCTTTCTTATCTTGACCCAATGGGGTTAACCTCATTGCTCATGCCACCCTGTGCTTGAATTAGATCCCTTTCTCCATTGTTGTTTTCACACCCTATTTGCAAGTTTCCATGCCTTTGTGCACAGGTGTCTCTCACAGGCAATGCAATGCGGCCTTCTGCCAATCCAAAATCACACACCATCCAAGGTCACACAGAGTGGCATGTCCTATTCTACAGCCCTTGCCTTGCCAAACCCAGTTTCTTCCTGTCTGCTACACACTCAGGACCAACCCCATCTCTTTGAGTGTTCCTGGGTGTCAGCTGGTGTTATTTTGATTGCAACTGCTTATCAGCATGAGGGCAGGATGTTCGTACTCACATCTGTACGCATCCATCAAATAACACACAGTAGGCTTTCAATGCAATGCGCCCAGGAGGGAGTATGACCACCCAGCTCCAAGGGGAGGAGAGATCTGAGTTGCACCTTAAGAGGTGGGTCAGGAAGGACTCAGGGGCACCATCAGGGCCAAGAGCAGTGGAGAATGCACAGATAGTGCCTAGTGACAGAGACAGAAGATGTCACCTCCCAGCTGAGTATCAGGGCACACACACTTGGTCCCCCTTACCTGGCTCTCAAAGGGGCACCTTGAGGTGCTCGCTGCCCTGGCCTTGATGAGCGGCTACAGTATGAGTGACAGCAGGAGGCCAGCGGAAGGTACAGCCACTATGATGCTGTGCACAGGCTAAGAAGCCAAGACAGGGAACAGTTCCTCCCTGGCCCCGCCTTTCTACCGACTCCTCCCCTCCCTGTTAGCGCCCCAGCTAGCCCCGCTCACGCACTCTTCCTCCCACTAGTCCATTACACCCAAGCCCAACCTCACCCCACCACACTGTGGTCCCACCTATGCCTGTTCAACCTTCAGAACCCCACTTCATGGCCCTCCCCCTGGATTCTCAACTCCACAGGCCATATCCTGTCCTGCCACCGACCATCAAAGGTCCTCCCAACTGACTTCTCCCTATAGCCCCGCCCAGTCAGCCCCGCCTTCTTTACCCAGCCCCTTGGCTGACCACCCCTCCCTCCCCTCCACCAGAGCTGTTCCCAGTGTGGGCTCTTGGGACTGCGTGGATACATCATGGCTCAGTCCATGAAGGGCATGTTCCTCCTGTGTACCAGGAATACCACACAGCTAGCCAGCCCGGCACCAGGTAGAGGCACAATGAGAGGAGGAGCAGCAGGTAGAGCCTGATGTTGCGGTGTCCCTCACAGTTGTTTACCCACCTGCAGTGGTGGTCGAATTCCTAGGGGAGAGGAGGCAGCACTGAGGGTCTATCTGACCTGGCTTCCAGCACCCCCAAATCCTGAGGCCTCCCACAACCCAGCCCTCAAGGCCACCTGCTCTTGGGCCTACACGTGAGCTCCCATCTCCAGGGAGAAAGCAGCATTTCCATTGCTAGAGAACAGTTAGGACTCCATGGCTCATCAGGTCACCTGTCATGACTGAGGTCTTTAGAGACAAGACCTGCCCAGTGTCACTTGGAGCAGGATGTAAAATAACTCTGGGCCTCTATTTTCTCAGATACTATATAAAGATGCAAGAAACACCCTTGCTCAGCCAGCCTTGTGCACCTGTAAACCCATGCATGGTGTGCACACAAGAGAAAAGCACTCAACCCAGGAAACCGTCCAACTGGGACAACCAGGGGTGGACAGGCAAAGATCCCCAGAACAGGGCAGCAGCCGGCCTAAAGGTCTGGGTATATAGTATCAGCAAGCCAGGTGGTGGGTCAGTCATTGCCTTTCCTCCCCCTGACTCCACCTGGTCACCATGGATGGGATGCCCTTTGCATGTCAGCTCCTGTGCAAGCAAGGCCAGCCTCTCAGGACAGGTGCAGACACAGAGCCAATGACATATGTAAGTTACCAACAATGTGTAAGAGCTACTTTTATGAGTGTGGGGAGATGATCTCATACCGAACCCTGGTCCCCTTATAATGGGTGGTTCTTGATCCTGGCCAGGTGCCTGGGGATGGGTTGGTGAGTGGACTGGGAGGACGAGTACTCACCTCCACACAGATGTTGCAGGTTTCACAGTGGTGTGTTCGGGGCGGGCGGTGGAGATGACATTTGGCACACCATGGCATTGGGAAACATTTGTTGTTCACGTGTGCCACATAGGGTGCCTCTGGGTTCTGCTCGACAGAGCCTGGCATGGGAAGAAGTTTGGGTAGTGGCAGGAGGCCCTTGGAGCACTCTGCTGCTTGGGGCAGCCCCATAGCATCACTAGACAACCAGAGAGTGGGAAGGAGGTGGGCAGGCGAATCCCAGTCCCTATTGGACTGGCAGTCAGAGAGAAGGGAGTTTCCAGCCAGAAGAGCTCTCTATGGAGATCCACCCTTTGTAATAGTGATCAGTGCTTGGAGTCATGTGTGAAATGTGAAGGAGGAAGAGTCAACTGCGTGGTTTGGAAGAACCTGCTGGCTTCTCTTGGCAGCCTCCTTGGTCTTTGCTTCTAAAGCACCTGGAAAACCTCCAGGATTCTGTTTTATCACACCTCAGTGGCTTGGGAAATAAATTGCCAGTGCCTAATTAAGGATGACATTGAGAGAAGGGATTCTGAGGCCCTAGGTGGGGTGAGCACTTTAGAAATCACCCCTATAGGCCTCAGCCCTTGGGCTGCCATCTCCTTCTCCAGGTTCTGAGGCCTTACCTCTGTGCAAGATGCCTGGGTCTGATATGTTCATGCAAATGAGGCTGTAGAAACTGAGGAGACAGAGGATCCCAGTGGCCACTGGAAGGGCCCATTCTCCACTCTGGGCCAGGGCTCGGCAGCTGAAAACAGAGCCAGACTCAGTTCTAGTCTGGGGCAACCCAGAGTGCCCCATGAGGCCTGGCCTGCCTGAGGTAGGACTCACACTCCTTAAGGACAGTTTTAAATATCTAGGCTAGAAACACGCCACAGACACCATCAAATGTCACTAGCATTACCCACTGGTTCCTAAATGCATCAGCCACTCTAGATCTCTATGCTTCTGACTATATATCCTTCTTCCCCTTCCTGATCCTCTCTCTCCGCTTCCCTGCCTCTTCACTATCACTATTTTCCCTTCTAGCTATTTGTAAGAAATCTAGCAGCTTGCATGAGATACTCACGGGATGGAGAAAAAGAGGCCACTCAAAGTGGCCAGTGCTGACACACTAAAGGATGCCCAAAGGCTTGGCAAAACCAGACAGACCTGGCTGGAGTTTTGTGTGAAGGTGAGAAAACATTTGAGACCATCGTGGCTCATTGCCTGCTATCAAACAAATGAGAGCCACCAGGTGGCTCTTCTGGGTTTGTACCCAGAGGGCCATGATGACAAGTGTGACATCAGAGAGGTTCCGGAATGGGGGCTCTGGCTGCTTCCTCAGGCTTCTATGGACAAAGATCCTCCTTGGCCCCCATATACACATGGTGATGTTGGGAGAAAATCTGCTCTTCTCTATCCAGATAATTTTTTTGTTAAGTTTTATTATTTAGAGAAACTAGTCTTAAGGATTTTTATTATGTAGAACTCTGTTTAAAGAATCACTGGTAGTTTAGAGGATTACACTACACTACAGATTCTGAATTTTTCTTTAAAACTAAACTTGGTTAAAATAATAACAACAATGTAATTATGGTGCTGTTACTTGCTTCTTGGTATACTGGTCGTATTCATATCTTTCACTTATACAAATCTTTTAAATTTTATTAGATTTATAAGAGCATTCCACCTAGCTCTTGTTTTTCAAATTGAAGTTTAAAGAAAGGATTTGGGATTCATTATAAAAATTGTTTCTTACATCATAGCTATTATACAAACTCAATATGGCTTTACTCTTGCTAATCTCATTTTAAATTTTTATTGAAAACTTCATAATATTTTCTGTTAATGCCTTACACAAGTACAACTTTCACTAAAACACAATCAGAGATCATTAGAGATGCTAGGCCTTCATTGATAAGACAGACAAGATGTAAGTCTGACTCTCAGTACTAACATTGAGCCCAATTAAATATAAGAAGTAAGATGTATATACAAATGTAGACATTAAAGTTAAAACCCAGTACTTCTACTTAAAGAATTGTAGACCTCGCTTACTGGTTTTAACCAAAAAAAAAAAAAAAAAAAAAAACAAACAAAAAAAACAAAACACACACACACACACACAAAAAAACAAAACAAAAACAAAGGCTGTCTGCTTTCTCTGATATGTGGATGCTAATTCACAACTGGGGTGAAGAAAAGAGTTGCTCTGGATTACGTAGAAAGAAGAGAAGGGAAGGATGGGTATAAGGGTAGAAAAAATGGTAGCATGAATCTAATATTATTACCCAATGTCTATGTATGACTATACAACAAATGTGATTCTACATCATGTACAACCAGAAGTATGACAAATTCCATAATATGTTGATGTATCAAAATGCATTTTATTGTCATGTATAACTAATTATAACTAATTAAAAAATTATTAGGTGATACAAGTATAAATATACAAATACAAAATATTGCATAAAAACTGAAAAGTATCAAACCATCTTCCTAGTGAATAAGTAAATATAACTAAAAATTTGGGGCCCTAAATTAACTTTTTGCTAGACAGTTTATGAGAACTTTGTGTATAGTATCGCCTTCATGGGGCACCATCATAGTAAAGTCCAACACTATATTCAAGTTCAAACTTCTAGTAGTACTAGTTAGAATACAAAATTCTTGGTCTTTCTGATTATAATTCTTAATCAGCAGTTATCCCTGTATCCAAACTTTATTGTTTTTACTTCTACTAATTTCTTAATTTTTCATGTTATAACCTTTTAATGTTATTTTTCATTTTTTAAATTTTTTTGTAATTTTGTGCATATTTTATCATTTTCAAAGTTGATTTATCCAAACATGCTTAGTATTTAAAATTAGGAGTGAAAGTATTAATAGTAGATGTTAAAATAAGCTTTTGTGGCAAATCAGAAGCTGAAGTCCCTTTGTGGATTGTAAATATATTAAAGGTCTGAAGAACCTAGAATTAAATCAACTTGAAATTTTAGGTTTTGAAGTCTGACACTTGTCTTCCAAAGTTGGCCACAACAATACCTCCATTTTCAAACCAGTCCTTACAATTCTCATATCAAAAGGTAGAAGATATTTTTATACTTACTTGTATCTGATGGCCCAGTGATTACTAGACGTGTAGAATATGCAGAAGGGACACTGTGACAGTGGTGGTCATAACCCTTAACTGGCCTGGATGTGAGTGTTTCCTGGCTGTTGTAAAGTAGTTACATATATTAAGTGCAGCTACCCACACCCAAGCTTAAGTGGAGGGACCTAGATGATGGGAGGCCACATTAGGGATATAAAAGCCAAGAAAAGTAAGGTGCTAGAGTGAAAATGCTTTCTCAGAAGTTGATCTCCCATCATCAGCTGATCCCAGTTGATGCCAAATGGAACAGAGGTGACCACGCACATCAACACTTCCTCATCTTCTGACCTTTAAAAAACAGAGCAAAAGAAAATGTTCAATTATTTCAAGACATTTCATTTTGAAGTCATTTTTAACATAGTGATCAATAATTGGAAGGGATTCAGCAAAGTGTGTCTACTGATGTGCCTTCATTTTTTAAAAACATTTGAATGGCAGCTAGAGCTTATTTTCTCACTGAATTGCTCAGTTTGACCACTTTGCTCTTCTAATTCTGGAATAACTGGAGATTACTTCATATCTTATACCAGTCACTTATTAACTATGTGAGTTCTCAACATCCCAGCTTTATTTACCTCAGCAATCAAATGGGGTAATGAAGAGGACTTAATCCATTCTTTCATTATACTTATACATTTGGGAGGAATGGCTTACTGTGGTTGGAAACAAGGAGCTCTTTACCACTGAGGTATATCCCCCCATTTTTTGTTGTTGTTTTTTTTTTATTTGTTCTTTTTATGTTCTATACTGAGGTAGGGTCTCACTAAGTTGCTGAGGCTGGCCTTGTACCTGTAATGCTCCTGTCTCAACCTCCCAAGTTGCTGGGATTAGAGATGTGCACCACTGCACCTGGCTTTACTATATTTTTAAAAATAATAATTAATTTTCTTGTTTAGAATAAATGAAATAAATTATTTCTTAGACTAAAGTACTTGTTGACATTTTATGAACTATACGAGCATGTGCCTGTATCAGAGAACATTCACTAAGAATATATAAGAGTAATGAAGAGGGAGACATAAAGCTCCTTTTGTTCAGTTCACTAAGCCATCATATTTAATCATTGGTTTCTACATGTTTTTAATTATCTTCTTGTACTTTACAACCTAGATTTTCTGTAACGTTTTTGAAATATAAAGTGTTAGTATATGTCTATATTTCCTAATAGGCACAAGTCTGAATTTAATAATTTTGCAACTTTTTTCTCTAGCCCATAAAGTATTTTCTGTGGTTTTGCACAGTTTGCTTAATAAGTAAGGAAATGAGGTTCATGACTGTAGTCATTGTCTATATCTTATTTTGCTCTCAGTATTAGCCTCTAGGTCAAATCTATTTGAAGCATACTTCTTTATATTCACCCAACCCCCAATTTTGTCTCTCAATCTTCTTCTCTGTCTCTCTTCCACATACATACACACACTACACACACTTATTTAGGTTTGTCTTTTCCATTCTAGGCCTTAAGGTTAGACATCTTCTTCAGAGTAGCTTTCTCAGATATGAGTTTTTCTTATTTAGTCCTTTATGACTAATTTCTGCCTAACTGAACTATAATACAACATGATAGGACTCAGCATTACCTCCAGTCTTTGTTTTAGTGAAGCTAAAACTGGAACTTTATAAAAATTTCAGGTCAGAATAACAGAGAGAGTGGCTATGAACAGAGAATAAGATTAGCAACTTATTTGAAAATCTGTGATTTGTCTTATTTCCATGCTATACGTGGAGTTCTCTTCTACGCCCATAAAATCTTAATTTTCTCTGGCATCTGCCATCATGTTTCACCACATCATGCTAGTTAATCCTGCTATATAAGTTTTAAATTCAAGAAATATAAGTAAGCTCAAGAAGTGCTATTCATCACTCTTTAAAAAAATAAAACCAAATATATATGTTTTATTTACAGTATTGACTTCATACAAATCGAAATTTTGTGAAATATTATTGCATCAAAAGTCTGTAATGTGCACTTTTTCCCATAATTCTGTTTATGCTTAGAACAAAAGATAAGTACAATAGCAAAAAATCTTCTAAACTTGCCAAACAATCTCTTCCATCACATTTGTAGTATTGTGAGTTCAAAAATTCTCTTTCTATTGATAATTATTCATCCTAAAAGTTGTACAAAGAAGCTATACTAACTTTGAAACAGTTTCAATCAATCCATCAGCTCTTAACAGGGCAAAAAGTTTTTACTATGTTTATTGATGAGAAATATTCTTTGCCCAGTATGGCCTGTGAAAACCTAGTCTAACCCTTTTTCCTTAGAGGCTTTGAACTTTAGTCCTAGCAGTCTTGGAAAAATCCTGCTGAACCCTTAGATTACTGAATAAGAGCAATATAAAATAAACTGTATATAGAGAGGGCTGTCAAGAAGCCTAAGCCATAATAATTTCCCTCATGAAATTTTGGGGTATACTTGTTGTTTTAGTCAGACTTTTTGCTACTGTGACTTAAAGATCCAACAAGAGCAACTATATAAGAGGAAAACTTTATTTGGGGGCTCATGGTTTCATAGATCTTAGTCCATAGAAGTCTGCCTTCATTCCTCTGGGTTCAAGGTGAGGCAGAACATAATGGCAGAAGAGTGTGGCAGAGGGACAGGCCTCACATGATTAGGAAGCAGAGAGAAAGTCCACCTACCAGATACAAATATATACCTCAAAGTCATGCCTCAATTTCTACCTCCTCCAGCCACATCCTACCACTTCACTACCACTCAGTTAATCCCTATCAGGGGATTAAATCAGTGATTGGGTTAAGGCCCTCCTAACCCAATCATTTCTTCTATGAACCTTCTTGCATTTTCTCACTCATGAGCTTTTGGGGGACATTCACATCCAAACCATAACATCTGTGATCATTAAATATTAAGAATTATAAAAGTGCAAACTTTTCTACTCTTTTCAGAGCATTGTATTTGTGCAAGATCTATTGGGATATGGTAAAAGACACATATCTGTTTTTAGTTAAAGAAAACCTTTGTAAATTAACTAAGCATTTAAAAGTACATGTTCAGTTAGTATCTCTGATTATTGCAGAATGAAGCATGTCATAATAGGAGCAAACAAACAAACAAACAAAAATCCAGAAAAGAAATGAGGATACCAAACAACTTCATTAGCATTGAATATCAGTTAGACCAAAAAAAAAAAATGCTCTCTTCAAGTGAGAAAGAGAGAAAAGACTTTGGAGTCTTCAAAGTCAACCCTTTTATTTGTTGAGGTCAACTACTTAGGAAATCATGTAGTGCACAGGTTATTCAATGTATGTTGTTCAAATGGAGAATAAAACCTTGAAAACTGGAAACGTGCCTAATCATCAATTTAACTATGTATCATAACCTGGGTGCACTAAGTCTCCATTCAATATCTCACTTATATGGCTCCTCAGCAGCTTATCTTGGACCAGAAATGATATAAAAGGGGGGCAAAGGGGGGACTGTTTATGTGAAGATCAAGATAATGATAAATTTTCTGATTATCAAAGTACAAATTTAAATTGCTGAGTTAATTTTCCAGGGACACAGACACGCTAATCTTTTAATGGTTTTATTTATTTTTTTTTTGTATTTTTCTTATCCTCTGCCACCTCTCTATACCCATGTTTCTGTGGGTAAAATTTATGTGAAAGTTATAAAACTGAATGTTAGTATCTGGGAAAATAGCAGCAAGATTCACTGCTACAAAGCATATATGGGTCATTCACAATTAAGTCAGAGAAGCCACAGTGTAAGAAGAGAATCAAAAGGATATCAACAAGAATGTTCTCTGTCCCAAATATTTAGAAGTGTCCAACAATGTGGTTCAGGATTATGAGACCTGGATACAAAAGGGTGAGGTCTTCTGATCCCCACATCTGTTATGTAATGAAGGCAATTACCTTTCTGAGTAAAGTACCACTTATGATAGAATCCAAAAATTTTATGAAGGTCAATCATGTTATATTTATAGCTTCCTCCTTGTCTACAAGTGAGAACATTCTGTCACTATTGTGAAACAAGCCAACAAGAGCCAAATAACATATCACTACCAGAAGTAATAGAAGAGATAAAAATCATTAAAATCAGGGCTGAGATCAATAAAATTGAAACAAAAGAAACAATTGAAAAAGTGTCAAAACAAAAACTGGTTCTTTGAAAAAATAAAATTGATAAACACTTTTCCATCCTAACAAAAAGAAAGAAATCTCAAATTACTAAAATTTGAGATGAAAAAGAAAACATTGTAACAGATGCTATAAAATACATAGGATATTTAGAAACTATTTTGAAAATTTATACTCCAATAATGTAGAAAATCTCGAAGACATCAACAAATTTATAGAGAAATGTGATTTACCCAAACTGAATCACATATATACAATTAATATATAAATTAATATATATTAATATATACAATTTAAACAGATCAATTTCAAGCAATAAAATAGAAGATGACATCAACATCTACAAACCTAGAAAATCCCAGGACCAGATGAATTGTCAGTCGATTCTATAAGGTTTTCAAAGAAGAATTAATACCCATACCTCTCAAATTATTCCATGAAATAGAAAAGGACAAAATCCTTCCTCAATCTATGAGGTTAGTATCACCTTGATACCAAAAACAGAAAAATACACATCAAGGAAAGAAAATTTCAGACCAATATCACTGATTAACATAGATGCAAAAATTCATAATAGAATTCTGTATAATCAAATACAAAAACATATTAAAAAGATAGTGCACCAGTTTGAAGTGAGGTTCACCCCAGGAATACAGGGTTGGTTCAACATACAGAAAACAATAAACATAATTCATCACATCAATAGACTTAAATATAAGAATCATATGATCATCTCAATAGATACAGAAAAATCATTTGACAAAATATAGCACCTCTTCATGTTCAAAACACTAGAAAAACTAGGGGTAGTAGAAACATACTTCAACATTGTAAAAGCTCTCTATGCTAAACCCAAGGCCAATATCATTCTAAATGGAGAAAAAATGAAAGCATTATTCTCTCTAAAACCTGGAAAAAGACAGTGATGCCCCACAGTTCTTGAAACTCTAGCCAGAGCAGTTAGAAAAAAGAAAGTGATATAAATAGAAAAAAATAAAGAACTCAAACTGTCACTATTTGCCAGTGACATGATTCAATGTCTAAAGAACTCAAAAATTTCACCAAAACAACTTCCGGAACAGATGAATTCAGAAAAATAGGAGGATATAAAATCAATACCCATAAATCAAATGAATTTATATACATCAGTGATGAATCCTCTGAAAAAGAAATTAGAAAAACTACCTCATTCAAAATAGCTTCAGAAAAATAAAATAAAATACTTGGTAATCAATCTAACAAAAGAGGTGAAAGAACTCTACAATGAAAACTGCAGAGTCCTAAAGAAAGTAATTGAAGAAGATCTCAGAAGACAAAAAGATCTCCCATGTTTTTGGATAGGCAGAATTAATATTGTCAAAATGGCCATACTACCAAAAGTGTTATACAGATTTAGTGCAATTCCAATTAAAATCACAATGACATTTCTCAGAGAAATAGAAAAAAAGAATTATAAAATTCATTTGGCCTCATTCTTTAGGTCTTATCTTCACCTCATTGATTGTTTCTTTTGCTGAGAAGAGGCTTTTTAGTTTGAACTCAAAAAACATTTGACCCAGCTATCCCACTCTTTGGTCAATTCTCAAAGGACTTACGATTAGCATACTACAGTGATGCAGCCACATCAGTGTGTATAGCAGCACAATCACAATAGCTAAATTGTGGACCTAACCTTGATGCCCTTCAAAAGATGAATGGATAAAGAAACTGTAGTATATATACACAATGAGATATTACTCAGCAATAATAGTATAAAATTATGGCATTTGCAAATGGGTGGAGCTGAAGAATATCATGATAAGGAAAGCCAATCCCCAATAAACAAAAAAACATATGTTTTCTCTGATAAGTGAATGCTAATCCATAATGAGAAGGGACATGGGATGAATGGAGGAACTTTAGATTGGTTAAAGGGGAGGCAAGAGAGAGGAGGGGGTACGAGGGTAGAAAAGATGATGGAAAGAATTGGACATCATTACTCTAGGTACATCTATGATTGCACAAATATAGTTGCTCTACTTCATGTACAACCAGAAAATTAAATAATTGTGCTCTATTTGTGTACAATGAATTAAAGAGCATTCTGCTGTTATGTATAACTGGTTAGAACAAATAAATAAAAAAAATTAAAGAGAAATTTATTTGGAAAAATAAGAGACCCAGAATAGACAAAGAAATCTTTTGCAAGAAAAGTGAAGCAGGAGGTACCACAATACCAGGACATAAAATATACTACAAAGCTATAGTAACAAAAATGGCATGTTATTAACACCACCATAGACACATAGACCAATGGTACAGAATAGAAGACACAAAGACAAACCCATATAAATACAGTTATCTCATACTAGACAAAAACACCAAAAACATACATTATAGGAAAGAAAATCTCTCCAACAATGGTTCTAGGAAAACTGGTAATTCATACACAGCAAAATTAAATTAAAACCCTGTAGAAATGTGGAAAGAAAAATAAAGCCAGGATCATACATGATTGTCCGATCTTTCCTCTAGTTCTGTATACATTGTGAGAACAAGACCTACAAAGCAACTATATGAGAGGTGACTTTATGGACTCTGTGTTCATAATCAAAGTGGATCATGATCAAAGTGGATCAAGTACTTTGGAATTAGACCAGAAACTCTGCACCTAACAGAAGAAAAAGTAGGCCCAAATCGTCATCATGTTGGCTTAGAACCTGACTTCCTTAGCAAAATTTCTAAAGCACAAGAAATAAAATCAAGAATCAATAAATTGGATGGATTCAAACTAAAAACCTTCTTCAGAGCAAAGGAAACAATCAGTAACGTGAAGAGAAAGCCTACATAATGAGATAAAATTTTTACCACATGCACATCAGAGCACAAATGTTAGCATATATAAAGATCTCAAAAAACTTAATAAAAGAAACTCCAAATAATCCAATAAATAAGAGGGCTAAGGAACTGAATAAATACTTTGCAGAAGAAGAAATGTAATCAATCAATAAATACATGAAAAAAAATGTTCACCAATTATAGCAATTAGAGATCTGAAAATCTAAACTACTCTAAGATTTCATCCCTGTCCTGTCAGAATGGCAATTATAAAGAATACTAGCAAGAATAAAAGTGTTGGTGAGGATGTGTCTGTTTATGAGTGTCTGTTTACCTCCACATCCTCACCAACACTTTTATTGGTGCATCTAATCTGGAAATCAGTATGGAGATTCCTCATAAAAAGCTTGGAATGGAACCACCATTGACCCATATATCCCACCCTTGGTCTATTTCCAAAGGACTTAAAATCAGCATACTACAGTGATGTAGCCACATCAATGTTTATAGCAGGTCAATTCACAATAGCTAAACTGTGGAAACAACCTCAATGCCCTTCAACAGATGAATAAATAAAAAACTCTGGTGAATATATACACAATGGAATATTATTCCACCTTAAAGGAGAATGAAATTATGGCATTTGCCAGTAACTAGAGTTGGAGAATATCATACTAAGTAAAATAAGTCAATACCCAAAAGCCAAAGGCCAAATGTTTTCTCTGATATGTGGATGTTGATCCATAATGGCTGGGGAGGGGAGGTGCAAGGGAAGAATGGAGAAACTTTAGATTGGCCAGCTGGGAGTGAGGGGAGGGCAGTGGGTATGGGGATGGGAAAGATGGTGGAATGAGATAGACATTAATACTCTGTGTGTATCATGTGACTCTGCATCCTTTATAACCAGAGAAATGAAGAGTTGTGCTCTATTTGTGTACAGTGAGTCAAAATGCATTCTGCTTTCATGTAAAACTAATTCGAACAAATAAATTAAAAGGAAAATAAAATTATTTCATTTGCAGGAAAATGAATGGCACTTGAGAATAATATGCTAAATGAAATAATTCAGATGCAGAGAATCAAAGATAGTATGTTTTCTGTCACACTGAAAGCTAGAGAGGCAAAAGGAAAAGAAAGGTGGAAGGTCAGGGGGCAGGGATCCAATGAAAATCAAAGGGGGATCAGAAGAGGATGGGGATCAGGGGGTGAACGAGGAGAAGGGGAAAAGTATTGGGAAATGATATTTGCCAAAATTTAATGTTATATTGTGTGTATGTAAGAATATGTAACAACAAATTCTATTGTTATATACAACCATAATGCACCAATTAAAAAATGTGGAAAAAAAAATAAAGCCAGGATCATACATGATTGTCAGATCTTTCCTCTAGTTCTGTATACATTGTGAGAATAAGACCTACAAAGCAACTATATGAGAGGTGACTTTATGGACCCCTGTGTTCAACTATTTAAAAATAGGATATCTTATTAAAAAAGAAAGTAGCCCTAAATTTTGTGTTTTAGCATTGTGATCTAAAAGAGATTGAAAACAGTAAAGCAAATCAAGAAGAAGAACAACAACAAAAAGATGGGATACTAACAAATTATTAAATAGCATATTATTGCCACATGAGGGTCTGAGCAGGACTCCAGAAGTAGAGAAGTCTCCTCCTAGGACCTCCCAGCTTCTTTACCAAGCCACATAAGAGAATGTAAGATGAAACAGGTACAAGAAAGAGAGCCTGAGATTTTCTATAAAGGGGAAAATACCCACTCAAGATTGGGAGTGACATTAATCTGAGTGTCACCTGCCTTGGTCTGAAGTTTTACCACTTATAGAGGGACAGTAGAAAGGGGGCTGAAGTAGAGGTGCAGTCAGAACAGGGTTGCACAATTCTGGGCCAGTTTGCATTGTGCTTGCATATCACCATTGCATGTTCCAATCAGGCTACTTCTCTATATTTCATGCCTCAATATAGTCTTAAATCTCCAACCATGGAGGTGTGTCTCACTAGTATAATGACATTAAGTTGATTTTTGGTAAACCTTTAAAGGGTATGCTCCCTGAAGGACTATTTCCTCCAGATGTCTTATGGTTTTAGTGCTTTTTCATCAGTCAAACCTCAAGCCCTGGGCAGGGACATAGGCTCAAGGATGCCAAATGGGTTGCACACTAGTTATTTGTTCTACACTGCAACTCTTTATGGGCATTTCTCTATGAAGACAGCATTCACTCTCTCTGTATCACCAAATCCTTTCCCAAGTACAAATGTTAAAGAAGTTATTCTAAATGTAATGATGAGGCTTAATGCACATGAAGGTGATTGACTGTCCCACAAACAATTATAATATCTGAAAAAAAATTTAAATGAACACTCTGGAGAGTGACAACAAAAACAAAAGCAAAGCTGGAACGGAATTTTGTCCTTCAAGAAAATAAAGTACACAGGGTAAAATATATATGGCTTTCTCTTCGGAATACTCCCAAGTCTGCATAGTACTGGCAAGTATTACTTAAGTTAAAAAACAGCATTTTATTATATTTTAATAAATGAGGTGTCAAACTAGGTGATCTGGGCTCTCAAAATAAGTGCATATTAAGAAGGGATCCCATATGAGGGATCCCCATGGAAGAAGACACAAAATTATCATTAATCTCATTCTTGCCTGATTCCTAAATAGCAAACACATAAGCAAGACTTGAAGAATTCTAAAGAAAAACAGTTGGAGTGAATTTGAGCCTCAGTTCTTATTTATTTATTTATTTATTATTTTTTATTTTTTTATTGGTTGTTCAAAACATTACAAAGCTCTTGACATATCATATTTCATACATTAGATTCAAGTGGGCTATGAACTCCCATTTTTACCCCAAATACAGATTGCAGAATCACATCTGTTACACATCCACATTTTTACATAATGCCATATTAGTGACTATTGTATTCTGCTACCTTTCCTATCCTCAACTATCCCCCCTCACCTCCACTCCCATCTTCTTTCATGTAAAAAAAAAAAAAAACAAAAAACAAAACAAAACAATTTCTGTAAACACTTGAGTTTTCCCACATAGCCTCTATAACCAAACACAGGAAGAAAAGTCTATTAAGTTCAATGTGAACAAGATATAATGTGTCTTATTGAACAAAAAATAGCAATCATTAGAGGAAGATTTCAGAATCAACAGTCTCTATAATAAATCAAAATTTCTAGAAAAATTATTGGTATATAATCAAGTAAAAAACATGATCAATTATTATACAGGAAGAAATCAGTCAATAGGATTAAGCTATAATATGACTAAGAGTTGGGATTAACAGACAAGAAATTTAATTATTATAACTAGGCTTGATGTAGCAAGCAAAAATATGCTTATAAACATTAAAAAATTTTAGCACTATAATGGAAACTATGAAAAAATGAAGATTCTAGATTGGAAAAATTACCCTAGATTATAGGAAAATTATCCTTGATGGGACTAAATGCAGATTGAAGAAGAAAAAACTAGTAGTAAAATTCAAGAAAGATTAATATGAATAAAAATTTTAAAAAGATTAATATGAATAAAAATAAAATAAAACCTGGAGAAATAAAAATAAACATTTGAATAATAAATATTAGGTTGTCATCAATCTGTGGGATTATTCGTAGCAGTCTAATATATATAAAGTAGATTTTTAAAGGAACGGACAAAAAGCGGGGGTGAAAATATATTCAATCTGGGTGTGGTGGCACATGCCTGTAATCCAGTGACTCAGGAGACTGAGGCAGGAAGATCATAAGTTCAGGGTCAGCTTCAACAACTTAGTGAGGTCCTAAACAATTTAACAAACTCCATCTCAAGAAAATAAAAAATAAAAAGCACTGA
Source organism: Ictidomys tridecemlineatus (assembly GCF_052094955.1). Lineage (NCBI taxonomy): Eukaryota > Metazoa > Chordata > Mammalia > Rodentia > Sciuridae > Ictidomys > Ictidomys tridecemlineatus. The sequence goes on along the minus strand of NC_135479.1, from coordinate 160,609,165 downwards.
TGATTAAACTCAGTAGTCAAGTGCTCTGGGTTCAATTTCAGTTTAAAAGATTATATATACTTTTTTTTTAAAAAAAATATTCATCTAGGGCCGGGGTTGTGGCTCAGTGGTAGAGTGCTTGCCTAGCATGTTTAAGGCCCTGGATTCGATTCTCTGCACCACATATAAATAAATAAAGTCCATTGACAACTAAAAAAAATTTTCAAAAAAAATATTGATCCAAAATTTTCCATGTTTTGTGAAAATGCCAACAGACAAATTCAAAAACTTAAATTAACCCCCAATTGAATTAATCTTGGGACATATTATTGTCACCCTCCTTAAAACTAAAGAAAAAGACAAAATCTTGAAAACAATTCTAAAAATACAAACTGTAGCTAGAAAGAGTGAAGGGGTACCTATAATATCAGCAACTCAGGAGACTGAGGCAGGAGGATCTCAAATTCGTGCTGGGCCTAGGCAACTAACTTTAGAAAGTCTCTGTCTCAAAATGAAAAATAAAAAGGGCTGGGGGCAGAGTTCAGTGGTATAGGCATTCTGGGTTCAATTCCCTGGATTGTGAAAAATTGAACAAACAAACAAAAAGCAAGACATTACAAACAAGGGAATAAATATATGAATGAAAACATGGTTTCTCAGCAGAAACAATGAAGGCCAGAATACCAGAGTATATCTTCTAAATCTCATGAAATATAAGTCAACCAAGAATTATTTGATCATCAAAAAACAATTCAAAAAATAAGGAGGAATAAGTCACTTTTAGATAAGTGAAAGTTGAGAGAATTCATCATCATAATCACACCTGTATATTAAAAAAAATTGAAAAGACAGTATAAAGGCTAAGGATAAATATACAAGATAAGAGCAGAATCTACAGAAAGAAACAGCAATGAAAATGAGTATATAAGTAAATGTAAAAACCAAAACTCTGTCTTAATTTGTTTAAAACACATGAATATTTAGAGCAAAAACTGTACCATATTGTTTGATTTATGAGATATATAAGTATAAAATGTTTGAAAACAATAGAAGAAAAGACAAGAGAATAAAGTGGCACAGTATTAACTGTAAGTAAATCATAATAAGTTTAGGAAACAATCCCTCGAGTGACCTCTAAAAATAATATAAAGGTGTATGCGTACCTTTGTACTAAGAATGTACTTTAGAGCAAACATCAAGAGTTACAGCAAAGATTTTTCTTTTTTCTTTAAACATATTTCTTTTTTTAAAGAGAGAGAGAGAGAGAGAGAGAGAGAGAGAGAGAGAGAGAGAGAATTTTTTAATATTTATTTTTTAGTTTTCGGTGGGCACAACATCTTTGTTTGTATGTGGTGCTGAGGATCGAACCCAGGCTGCAGGCATGCCAGGTGATTTGCTAGCACTTGAGCCACATCTCCAGCCCCTAAACATATAGCTTTTATAGCTTCTAAAAGCAAAAAAGTTATATGCATTCATGAAAGGGAAAATGGTAATTTATGAAGGCCACTGAGATAAAATTATATTGAAGAAATAAAATCAGTTCCCAGGATCATTTTGCATTAAGGTCTTGACTAAATCATTGTCTCAAAATTTTGGAAAATTGATCAATGATCTCTTTTATAAGTGACTTCAGGTGTGTGTTGAGGTTTTGTAAGGTCCTATACAAGACAACTTTATTACACTGCATAGTAATCTTTAAAGCCCTTATCACTTATTATTCAGAATTGAAAGAAGGAATAGATTGTTAAACTTGATTAGAAAAGCAAAACTGAACTATAAGCTGTTCAAGGCAGTCACTTTAAATATGAAAGGCAGGTTGAAGGAAAAAGCAAACATATGCCATACAGATACTTACTATAAGAAAATTAAAGTGTTTACACTGTTAAGACAAAGGAAGAGCAAGAGATATTGCTGCAAGTTAAAAGGAAATTTTTATGATACTAAAAGAGAATATTCATCACATACATACTCTTAAATGTATACATATACGATATTAAAGCTTAAAATTTGGGCTGGGGATGTGGCTAAAGCGGTAGCGTGCTTGCCTGACATGCGTGCGGCCTGGGTTGGATCCTCAATACCACATACAAACAAAGATGTTGTGTCCACTAAAAACTAAAAAATAAATATTAAAATTCTCTCTCTCTTTAAAAAAAAAGCTTAAAATTTAAAGAATCAAAAAATGATAGTTGACCTGATAGAAATAATGACACAACAAAAATTAAGAACGTGAATAATCCTATCTCCACCAAAGAAAATACATTTTTATGAAAACCTCAGTGTGATTTCAATGATCAATTCTGTCAGTACTTCATACAGAAAATAGGTTAAACTTATAGAACATCCTCCAGAGAATGATTTCTCAGCTTATTTCCTGAGAAAAACATAATCTTCATGCCAAAGCCTGGCAAAAATATTGCCCTCAAAGACAATTACAAACTAAAATAAATATACTTTAAATATATTGGAATATTAATATAGCAACAAAATTTTTTGTTAAAATATAGGAACAGAGAAGCTGGGTATAGCTCAGTGATACAGCCCTTGACTCACATGCTCAAGGCCCTGGGTTTAATACTTAGTGCCACATTAAAAAGAAAGAGGTGGCGGGATAGCATCTTCAACAAATGGTGCTGGGAGAACTGGGAATACATATGCAACAAAATGAAATTGAATCCCTTTCTCTCGCCACGCACAAAAGTCAACTCAAATAGATCAAGGAGCTAGGAATCAAACCAGAGACTCTGCATCTAATAGAAGATAAAGTTGGCCCTAATCTTCATCACATGGTGGCAGGCTCCAAATTTCTTAATAAGACACCTATAGCACAAGAGTTAAAACCAAGAATCAACAAATGGGACAAATTCAAACTAAAAAGTTTTTGTTTTTTTTGTTTTTTTTTTTTCTCAGCAAGAGAAATAATATGTGAGGTGAATAGGGATTCTACAACCTGGGAAAAAATTTTACAAAAATTTTATCAAACATCAGATAGAGCTCTAATCTCTAGAGTATACAAAGAACTCAAAAAGTTAAACAAACAACAAAAAAAAAAAACAACAAATAACCCAATCAACAAATGGGCCAAGGCCCTGAACAGACACTTCTCAGAAGACAATATACAGTCAATTAACAAATACAGGAAAAAATGCTCACCATCTCTACCAATCAGAGAAATGCAAATTAAAACTACTCTAAGATACCATCTCACTCCAATAGAATGGCAGCCATTATGAAGTCAAACAACAATAAGTGCTGGAAAGGATGTGGAGGGAAGAAGGTACACTCATACATTGCTGGTAGGACTGCAAATTGGTGCAGCCAATTTGGAAAGCAGTATGGAGATTCCTTGGAAAGCTGGGAATGGAACCACTATTTGACCCAGCTATTCCCCTCTTGGACTATACCCAAAAGACCTAAAAAGAGCATACTACAGGGACACAGCACATGGATGTTTATAGCAGCACAATTCACAATAGCTAGACTGTGGAACCAACCTAGATGCCCTTCAATAGATAAATGGATTAAAAAAAATGTGGCATATATACACAATGGAATATTACTCAGCACTGAAAAATAACAAAATCATGGCATTTGCAGGGAAATGGATGGCATTAGAGCAGATTATGCTAAGTGAATTTAGCAATGCCTAAAAACCAAATGCCAAATGTCTTCTCTGATATAAGGGGTGTCACTCAAAATGGGATAGGGAGGAAGAGCATGAGAAGAAGATAACCACTAAATAGGGAAGAGAGGTGGGAAGAAAAAGGAGGTAGAAGGAGAGTTGAACAGAAGATGGAATAAGACCCTCATCGTTATACAGAATACATGTATGATGTTGTGAGGAGAAAAAGAAATATAAGTGTGTCACATTAGATTGGATAGAGAGAAATGGTGGGAGGGGAGGGGAGAGGAAGGAGGATAGGAAGGGCAGCAGAATAGAATAGACATTATGATTTCTGTATGTATATAGGTGACTCTATGACCAGTGTGATTCTGCAATCTGTACAATCAAAAAATGAGAAATTATACCCTAATGATTCAAATGTATGAATTGCCAAGATCATTGTAATGTCATGTGTAGCTAATAAAAAAAATGCAAATTGGCCCACTTTGATTTTGAAACAATTAAGTGATAACGTTTCCATAGTGTAAGTGCAGAAAGATTTCAAAAACAAGCATATATATATATATATATATATATATATATGCCTTTTGTACTAAATTTTGTTCTTTTTGCTCTTAATGAAATAAAAATGATTTTGTTCCTTTGGGGGTGAAAAGAAAGAAAGAGGTGGTTGGGAGGAGGGAGAGGGAGGAAGAAAAGGGAAAATAGAATTTATCAACCAATAAAAATAATATTTAAATTTATCCTAGGAATACAAAAGTTGTTTAATATTTGAAAATCAGTGTAATTCATTGCATCAACAAAATACAGAGTAGAAAATCGCAATCATTTCAATTTTAGATAAAACACTTGACAAAACTCAACACAAATGCTTTCTTTATCTTTCTTTTTTCTTTTTTTCATTTTTTAAAATGCAGTCTTGGGTATCAAACACAAGCTATTCTACACAGTAGTAGACAGGTTCTTTACCACAGAATTACATCTCCAGCATATTTTCTCTTTTAAATTTTTTTTTATTCTATCCCACATATTGATCCTTCATTTTAATTCTTGTGCTTTAGGAGTCTTATTAAGGAAGTTGAGGCCTAGCCCCACATGATGAATATTCCTATAGCATAAGAATTAAAACCAAGAATCAATAAATGTGATAGATTCAAACTAAAAACTTTCTTCTTAGCAAAAGAAACAATTTGTGATGTGAATAGAGAGTCTACATCCTTGGAGCAAATTTTTAGCACTCACACATCAGATAGAGCACGTATTTCTAGGGTATATAACGAACTCAGAAAGCTAAGCACCAAAAGAACAAATAACCCAATCAATAAGTGGGCCAAAGACCAGAACAGACACCTCTCAGAAGATGATATATAATCAATCAACAAATATATGAAAAAATGTTCATCATCTCTAGCAATTAGAGAAATGCAAATCAAAACTACTCTAAGATTTCATCTCATCCAGTCAGAATGGCAGCTATTATGAAGACTAACAACAATAAGTGTTGGTGAGGATGTGGGGGAAAAGGGACACTCATACACTGCTGGTGGGACTGCAAATTGTGAAGCCAATATGGAAAGCAGTATGGAGATTCCTTGGTAAGCTGGGATAGAACCACTATTTGACTCAGCTCTCCCTTTCCTCAGTCTATTCCCAAAGGACTTAAAATCAGCATACTCAGGGACACAGCCACATCAATGTTTATAGCAGCATAATTCACAATAGCTAAACTGTGGAACCAACCTAGATGCCCTTCAGTAGATGAATGGAAAAAAATGTAGCATATATACACAATGGAATTTTACTCAGCAATAAAAGAGAATAAAATCATGGTATTTGCAGGTAAATGGATGGCATTGGAGAAGATAATGTTAAGTGAACTTAGCCAAATTCCAAAAAACCAAATTCTGAATGTTTTCTCTAATATAAGGAGGCTGATTCATAGTTGGGAAGGGAGGGATAGCATAGGAGGAATAGATGAACACTAGACAGGGCAATCGGGTTTAAGGGGAGGGGAGAGGGCATGGGGTTGGAAATGATGGTGAAATGTGATGGACATCACTATCCAAAGTACATGTATGAAGACACAAATTGGTGTCAACATACTTTATATAGAACCAGAGATATGAAAAAATTGTGCTGTATATGCGTAATAAGAATTGTAATGCATTCCACTGTCATTTAAAAAAATCAATAAAAATTTAACTGCTACAGAAAAACAAAAATTGTGCATATTTATGGAATAATGTGAATGTTATATACATATAGTGTATTGTTTAAATCAAGTAAAATATATATATCTCCAGGACATTTATCACTTCTTTACAGTGAAAAATTTCAGAATCCTTTATTCTAGCTTTTTGAAATATATAGCACATTATTATTATACATAGTCATTCTACTACACAATAGCCACCACAAATTCTTGCTCCTATTTAACTGTTGATCTATTGATCAACATTTTTCCATCCTTCCCTCCGCTCTGCTCCTCCTGGCCACTGGTGCCCATCATTCTACTCACAACTTCTATGAAATCAAAGTGAGATAATGCAGTCCTTGTCTTTTGGTGCATGACTTATTTCACTTAGTATCACAACTTTCCAGTTCTATTCATTTTGATATGAATTACATGGTTTCTTTCATTTTAAGGTTGAATATTATTCAATTACATATATGTACCACATTTTCTTTATCCATTCATCAGCTGATAGACACTTAGTTTTTATCTACTTCTTGGCTATTGTGAATAGTGCTGCAATGAACACAGAAATGCAGATGTCTTTTTAACAGCTGGATTTCTTTTGTGTATACATCCAAGATTGGAAATGCTGGGTCATATGATCACTCTATTTTTAATTTTTTTAAGGAACAGCCATACTGTTTTTCGTAGTAGCTGTGCTAACCAACTACTTTCTTTCTTTGTGATTTTTGTTTGTTTATTTCTTTTGTATCCTTTTGCATAAATTTCTACATTACTTAAATAAAAGTAAACTTAAAAAGCTAGGAATAGAGGGAACATTTATAATTTATAAGGAGTATCCACAAAAAGCTTGTAGCTAGCATCATGCATAAATTTAATGTGAAATATGGAACCCTTTCCCTCAGAACTTGGGACCATATAAAGAATGGTTATTTTCTGCTTTTTCTTTTGTTTCATCATTAGTATGGCATATTTATCTGGTGCAAATATAATAAAAAAGAAGATATGAAAATTGTAAAGGAAAAAATAAATGCATCTATATTTGCTAAGGGCATGGAAATTTTATGTAGAAATTTCTACAAAAACTACCAAAAATGTGAGAACTGTATTTGCTAGCTACGGATTCCAATAACAAAGTACCAAAAACTAGATAGCAACAGAAATTTATTTTCTTATAGTTCTGAACACCAGAAATTCAGGATCAACATGAAAGCAGGTTTGGTTTCTTAGGCCTTTTTCATTACCTTTTTTTGTGAGCACTGCTTTCTCCCTGTGTGTGTTTTTATTGTTGTATTTCTTTTGTCTCTGGTGTCTCCTTGCCTAAATTTCTAATTGTCGTCTTTGTTTGTTTTGTTTTGCTTTGTTTTTCTGTCCAGGGAATTGAGCCCAGGGAAAATCTACTGTGTAACCTTACCAGCCCTTTTGGTCTTTTATTTTGGAACAAAATTTTGCTAAATCTCTGAGGCTGGCCTCAAACTTGCATTCCTCCTGCTTTACCTGAGTAGCTCCATAGAGTTGTGCACCACCACATCTGGTTTAAATTTCCTTTTCTTATAAGGCAACAGGCAGATCAGATTAGGGACCATCCCAATGACCTCATTTTATCTTAATCACTTCTTTAAAGACCTTATCTTGAAATACCATCACATTCATAGCACTAGGGCTTAGGTCTTTAGCATGTGAATTGTAGGTAATACAATTCAATCTATACAAAGAAATAATAAGTGAATTTAGCAATTTTTTAAGGATACATGATCAGTATACAAAATCCAATTGTATTTTATATAGTAGCAGCAAAAGCAATAAATAAAATTTAAAAAAAACAAAACATTTCACTTAAAATATCATTAAAACCAGAAAATACCTATATGAAAATTAACAAAATATAAAAGACTGAACTACTGATACATACAACACAGGTAAATCTTAAAAACTTTACAGTGATTGGAAGAATTCAGTCATAAAAAATGTACATAGTTGTCAACATAAACTGCTTTAAAGAAAATAAGAATTTGTTTCAAGTTCAATATAAATGACCATAGGTCCAAGAATACAGATTCAGATTATCCTGAATGAAGATATTACATGAACTTTTATAGTCACAGAATAATGGAAAGTCATGAATCAATGCATTTATAAGACATATATTTGGGATCTTCAGGTAGGTAGTATACAGCAAAGCAGGGAAATCTCTTCTGTAGCATTCAGATATTATCTTTTTGTTGTTGTTTATTTCTGGTTTTAGTTATATATATACATATATATATATATAGATGGATGTTTTATAGATATATATAATATATGGAATATAGTTTTCTTCATTTCAATCCCCAGTACTTCTTTTTTTCCCTTTCTCCCTCCTATTGCTCCCTCCTCTACTAGTTTTCTTTCTCTTTATTTATATTTCCTTTTTTTAAATTGGTGCTTTAATTGGTCAATTTCATTACACCATTCCCCTCTTCCGCCATCCCTCCTCCCTCCTTCTCTATCTGCTTTCACAACTCCATTCATTTTCCTACTATTTCCAGAGGATTCCCCTCTCTTTTTTTCCCCTTCTTTTGTTCTAGCTTCCCCATATGAGAGAAAATATTCAACCTTTGACTTTCTGAGTCTGGCTTATTTCACTTGGCATCACATTATTCAGTTCCATTAATTTCCCAGCAAATGCCATGCTCTCATTTTCTTTATAATGAGTAAAATTATATACCATGTGTTTATATACCACATTTTCTTTATTCATTCATCTGTTAGGCTACAACTAAGATATGGAATAGCTAGGTCACATGGTTGTTCCATTCTTAGTCTTTTGATGAATCTCCATAATTTCAAGTATGTTCATCATTCCTATTGCTCATCCAATTGATTAACCTTAGTTTTTCTAGTTCTAATGGCACATGACAGTGTCGAGATCTGTTTTAATTTGTTTTTGAATGTGGAAACACTGAAAACTTTGTCAAATAATTATAGTAAATAGATAATGAGGCTCCTAATATAATTGCTTTCCAAAGTAGTCATACTAATTTGCAACCCTACCAACAGTGTGTGAGTATACATATTCCCCCATTATATATCCTCGCCTATAATTATTGTGTGCATTCTTGATGATAGCCATTCTAACCACAGTAAGATGAAATCTCAGTGTAGTTTTTGTTTGCATTTACATGATTGCTGGGAATGTTGAACATGTTTTCATACGTTTGTTGGCCATTGTATTTCTTCTTCTTAAGAAGTGTCCACTTGGGGTTGGGGTTGTGGCTCAGCAGTAGAGTGCTCACCTAGTACATGCGAGGCCCTGGGTTCAATCTTCAGCACCACATAAAAATAAATCAATAAAATGAAGGTATTGTGTCCAATTACAACTCGAAAATAAATATTAAAAAAAGAAGTCTCCACTTAATTCTTTCACAGATATTATCTTTATGGTATTGTTGGCTTTGGAACTGGTGGGGGCTAGAGGCATGTCAAACTTAGGGATACATTCCAAGAGTATTATACAGAGGAATTTTGGGTCAGATAAAGAGGTTGATAGTAAATGACTATTAGAAAGAACTAAAAGGACTGATATAAAGTTCAACAACAGGAAAAACACTATGGTAATAAAAATCAGAATAGTACTTGCCTATTTTCTAGTAATTGGAAGGAGGGTGAGGGAATATTCTGTAGTAATTTATATACTCTATATCTTTCCAGTGTGATGATTGAACAGATAAATAGATTTATAAAAATTTTAGAATTGTAGACTTAAGATCTCTGCATTGACTGCATGTAAATTGTAATTCAAATGTATCTATAAAATTGGAGTAACATATTAATACCAATTTTCAAGAAGATGATACACTATAAAAGCTTTAATGTCAAAGAGAACTTTCTTCCACTTACTGGTCATGTGCCATTGGATGATTCAAATGACATGTCTGTGCTTATTCTTTCCAACAGAAGAACAAAGGTGACAATATCAACCACACAGAGTTGTCATGCATCTTAGTCAGATAATATGTGGGAAAGCCTTAGAACAGTGATTAGCATACAAAGTATATTCAAAAAGTAGTAAAGATTGTTATAGTTAAGCAGTAATAGATTTTTCTAAAGGAAAGTAATGGTTTCATGCTTAGACTGAGCTGTCTTCTTAGCAATGTAATACAATACATGATATTTCTCTGTGCAGAGACCCAGAGAGACACAGAGATGGAGGAAGGATAAAAGAATATCAGATCAGATTAGCCACAGCACTTAAGACAGAATGCTTGCATTAACATAACTGAAGGAGACTGAGGATTGCAGGGTTGTGTCAATAGGATATTGTGAGGTTTAAATGAAGTGCAACATGAAAAATTGCTTGACCTGGTGTTTCATATTCAGGAAATTAATTTATTCATATTCACAACCAACTTTTTCCAAAATAGAAACACTAAAAAATCTTTCTAAAAACATTTTCTTATTCAGAAAATACACTAGATAAGCCACACCCTTATAATAGTTCACTCCTATTGGCTATTACTCATTTTTTTTATGGGATATGTTTTTTTGAAGGTCAAAATTTTTCTTATGTGGTGACATTAGAAAATTTGGCCAAGTATACAAATCCATATATCTGAGTGAATGATGTTTTCTTTAATATTTATTCAGTCCTAATTGTTCCATTTAAATTTCCTACCCCATCAAACTCTCAAGTATGTTAATCATTCCTATTGCTCTTCTAATTTATTATCCTTAGTTTATTTAGTTCCAAAGGCACATGACAGTGTTAAGGTCTCAGTTTTAATTTGTTTTTGAATATGGAAATACTAAAAGCCCCTAATATAATTATAATTATATCAATTTGGAAGTCTTCCTCTTATTAATGCTGCTTATTACAAGAATTATTTTGAGTGAGAAAATTTCAGTATAACTCTATTTTATCCCTTCAACAAAATTATTAAATATAATTTTCTTCTGCAGATTTGGTCAATTCATAAAATTTAGTTTCATCATAAACTAAATTCAATACATGATATATAGTATCCTTAACTATTAGTGTTTTTGATTTTTATTTTACAACTTCTTCAGTACGTTCATTTTATCCATTTTAATCATCAACAAAGCCTTTCCAAACAGAATCAGGGAAGAATCAAGTGAAGTTGAAATATTAAAAATCAGTTATCAGTTTTACTATTCGCCTACAGCCTCTTAAATACTAGGAATGAAAAAAAATAAGACTAAGAAAGCTTCTCCATCATGGAGTTGTCTGAGGAAGAGTATTGGAGAATAAATAGATTTTGGATGTTATCTACTCAAAATAATTTTTGCAATAAACATTATTAAGAAGGAAAATTCTGAATTGATAGAATTATAATTACATAAAGGTCTTCTAATTTAGTATAACTATTTGACAAAGTCTACAGTGTTTGAAAAGCTAGATGTATCTTCTCAGTGCCAATTTCCATGAAATTTAAATCCTAACACAGTCCTGATTTGGAAACCTTTTTAATACATGAATCATTAATGATAATGCATAATATAACTAACATGGTATTATATACAAACATGTTAAAAAACCAGGGCTTCTTAGAATACCAATTATCATTCTGTTCCTAATCATGTGTATATCTCTTAAGACTGCATTTACACTAATAACACAAGAAATTAAAAAAATTGTTCTAAATATATTAGCTTTTATATACAATAATAAAATTTAGCCTAGGCCTTGAACAGAATTTCATGAATTCCACTTTAATATAATCCAAATGAATTACATAGTTTTTAAAGCTTACTTTAATTTTGCTTGTCTATTTCTTCCACTAACATATTGATAAATTCCCAGTTTTGCCTGTGACAGAGAATAAGCCAGACAAAACCTTCTTTTCTTATAAATATTTACCATTTATGGGTACATTAGTTCTAACATTTTTATGAACATCACTAATGTTAAAAATTCTGACATTAAGACTGAATAATGGGGCTGGGGCTGCAGCTCAGTGGCAGAGCACTTGCCTTGCACATGTGAAGCACTGGTTCAATTCTTAGCACTACATAAAAATAAATAAATTAAAAAAATAAAATGAAGGCATGCTGTCCATTTACAACTACAAAAGATTTTTTTAAGACTGAATAATGATGTGTTAGAAGAAAAAATATGATCAATTGATCTTTCTTTGTTATTAATTTTTATTTTCTGTTTTGTTTTTGGCTACTCTGAGTGGACAAAGCATTAAATGCATGCACAATGCAAGCATTTAAATATATACTTTCTGTAGGTCCTCCAGAAAAGGGAGAGATTATCATTGCACCTCCAATGTAAAAGGCAATACTGAAAAGATAACATATAAAAATATATGTTTTTTCTCATATAAAAATAAAATCAACACATGTCAAAGATTATATTAAGCTCAATAGTGAGTGAAGGAACTAGTGAGATATTAAAACTCTCTCAAAATAATTTTAAAGTGCTCTTACATACTATATAGATAAACAGGAATTCTGAAATAAATTTGTAGATATATGCAAAATTCATCAACATCTGCAGGGCAATAATCATGGTAATCCACATGTCAAATTCCACTAGAATTTCTATGGAAAAAATCACTTTAATTATTTTATCAAGTGACTATCTGAATATAGGTCTTCAAATGAGCTCAAGGTTAAAACAAAAATGCAAATAGCTGGTGAGGTTGCCTTAGCCAGAACATCCAGTGATCTTGTTTGCCTAGTTCAATGTCTTTCATGATTTTTTCCAACACTGAGATATCAGTATTGCCTGAAAGTTTTTTATTTTTTTTTGAAACTCCTTAAACTTCTGTCCTAATTAGAGTTGAAATCACAGTTTAAGTTTGCTAGTTTTATCAGCGGTGGTAGGATGGCACTTTATAGCTAACAGAGAGTTGTAGATCATGTTGGAAAAAAGAAATAGCTTCCTATATGTAAGAAAGAGGATAAAATATAAACTATATTATATGTAGTTAAACTATAAACTAGAAAAAGAAAACTATTTGGGGGGAACTATATACTAGGGGTAGAAACAAGGATTTCTAGAGCAAAATTTAATAGGTGCTGATGGAGTAAGAAATTTAATACCATGAGACAAAGTAGAGATGAGACCTTTGGTTGGATGTGTGACAGTAGACAGTATGGTTAGGAGGGATAGAACCAGCCCTGGTGGAGCACCAGACCCCAGGAATGGAGCTGCTGTTCTAACCAATGACCTAGGAGTATGGATTCCAACTTCCATGCATTAGGAATCAACCCTATCCCTTGTCTGCCAGGTCTATGTAACCCAGAGTTCTCAAATGAAGGAAGGGATCCTAAAAAATCCCACTCCTAGATTTCTCATTTAGCCTGAAAACTCAGGATTGGGACTAGATATAATTTGATTTGCAAAAGTAAAGTAATAAGACATTTCAGGGACACAAATATAGTATACTAAATCCACTCCCACTATACTAATTAAGCCTTTTGTTAATGACATTACAAGTAGGGATTATTTGTTCTTCATTTAATTTTATATTCAACATAATTTTTTACATTGGAAAGATATGAACTGAAATATAGTGAATAAATATTATATTGTAGAATATAACCTGCTATGAGATCCAATGATGTTGGTAAATTAATGAGCTTCACTTTCTATTATGTGAAATTTTATCAATTATACCTGAATTGAAAAGACTTTGAAGACTTTACCTTTAGATGAAACAACATACTCCTTTAACAGATATTTCAGAGAACAAAGTGAGTTATCAGCATAATATATCATCCTTAAATAGGCCACAACATCTTTCATATTTGTTAAAACCCTGTTGTTCCATGCATTCTTTCAATGGGTATGTATGTATCCAGTGACAGGTAGATGCCAGTGTGCTGTAGGCACAGCAATTAGCTGAACAGGTGAAGTAATAGCAAAGTAATAATAAAATTACAGCAAGAAGAAAAGTAAAATAAAATAAGTGATGTGGAAAAAAATTAAAATGAAAGAGTAATGAGTGTCAGACAAAGAGGAATAAAATTTATTGAAGCAGTCACAGGAAGACTTAATGAAAAGATAACAATTGAACATGAATCTAAAATTGTGGAAAGAAAGCACCATATGCAAATTACTAGGCAGAGATTTCTGCACAGGGATATAAAAACAAAATAACAACAAAGCTATATTTACCCTGGGAAGGAGCATTGGACACATGAGGGATGTTTAGGAGCAGCTAATAAGTCAGTATGGCTAGAACTCACTGACAGGACAGATAGTGGGGGATAACGTTAGAGAGGCAACAACAGGGGTCACATTGTGTAAGCTATTCTAAGGACTCTGAAGAAATGGAAATCCTTCTCATGTAAAGTATGATGGTACCAGTTCAATTCCAAGGCTGCAAGACATTTACACAAGCATCATATCCATTTATGGCATTTAAATTTGGTTGTTATAAAATATTAACTTGCAGCATAAAATTTGCAAACTATTAAATAGCACTGTGTGTTCAGCTGCTGTAACTTAGATCTAAATACCAGTAGTTAAAACAAGATAAGCATTTATTTCTATCTTGCATAAAAAATGTAGACAAGCAAATTAGGTCTGGCAAAAATAGTTCCATAGTATCAGGAATCCCAGTTCTTTCTAATTTCTCTACTATCCAGCATTTTGCCCTCTTTAGGATGGTCCAAAATGAATAACTATTCTAGTGAGTGAGAAAGGGTAAAGGGAATGCTTTTCCCATAGGGTCTAACCAAATAGTTGTGCACCTTGTTTCTTCTCCTGGTCCCATTGGAGTTTATTTCAGTTACATGTAACTGAATGGGAGGCTGGGATATCTAGTCTTTATTTTGGGTGGCCACCTGCCAACTTAAAATGAGTTCTGTTACTAACAGAAGAAAAGGATAATGGATATTTGAGAACAATTAGTATTCTCTGGTTTAAGTAGATTCAAATAATAATTTTATTTTTAAATATATTAAACATCCTTAAAAATAGTGTGACAGGAAGGACAGAGTAGCTATAGCTAACCAAATACCAAGGGATGGTAGTTCTATTCCAGACAATCAATCGATACTAGCTATACAATCTTCAATCAGTCACTTAATATCAATATTCATTTCTTCTTTTGTAGTACCAGACTGAAAATACTCAGCTGCACCTAAGAGAAGCATTGTCCCTAAAATTTTTAAAGTCAATTTTACTATATACATGATAAATGAAAAATACTGAAGCTTGCACACTGATACAAAAACTCAATAGCAGAAATATCTGGGTTCCAGCTCAAAGCACATCAGATGTGTCTCTAAAAAACTACTACCAGTTGTTCATATCTTTGCAAGTTAAAAAAAAAAACTACGAAAGTCAAGTGAAAATAATCTGTTCTATCTCTGTCCAGATGGAACTCTGTGATTGCCTTACTGACAGGGCACAAAGATCTAACTGAATGAACCCAGGACAACTGGCTGATACTCTGAGGTCATAGCTAATAGACCAGCCAGATAACCTTCCAACATGGAGATGGAAATGAGCAGTTTGCTTTAGTACAGCCAGTGAATCTGGTTACCACAGTATTCATTCACAGAAAACCATTGGTTGTAAATGTGCCAGAGAACTCAAAGAAATGTTTTATTTGGGTTTTACAAGTCACAGCAGATGCTAAGATGACTCTGTCATGTGTTGGATCTTGCCAGGGATTTTGTTTCCTTCATTGACTGCATTTCTTCACACCCATTTGGGATTCTGACATTTTGCCACCAGCTTTCAGATGCTAGGAGAAGGTTCATTCACAAGGCCAAAAAGCCAGTCATGCCAAAACTCAAGTCCTTTCCTGCTCTCTGCATGAGAGCAAGGAAGTCTCTCCCAGAAAGAGAGAAATGAGAATTGTCAGTCTTCAAGCTGAGGCTGGGGTCAGGTTTCCAGCAAAGCAAGTGAGTCTGAAAAAAACAGTACCCAGGCATAAAACAAAAAGAAATAATCTAAAGTCTACCAATATTTTCAAAATAAGATGAAAACTGTAGAGGGGTTTATAAAATAAGCAGAAAAATAACATATATACCTCCCTCTCTGTTTAGGTCCTAACAGCTATAATCTATCTGAAACAATATTAATGATTTGACACTTTTGATTTCAATAACTTTTGTTGAGTGAGCAACACGATTAAAATAAATGATTAAAACACATACAGCTATACAATACTCAAATGTTCTATGGGAATCAGTGATGTCTATTTAATGGGTTAATTTGGTGTTTAGTTTAAAAGGCAAAATCCAGTTATGATGACACAGCACAAATAGATAAAGACTCAGAACTGCAATAGCAGCAACAAACTCCACAGATAATTTGACAGAACAGGTTTTTGTGGATGCATTTAATAATTGAGGTGCTGAATACACAAGGTTCCATTTATTCACTCTGGTCTACTTATCACAATGGGAGTGAGTCACTGGAATAAAATTTTGAGTTTCCCATCTTGTTTTGGCTTTTTTTTTTAAGTCAGAAAAAAGAAAACAAAATTTCATTGCAGAGTGGAAACTTTAAGAGCCTAAAATCACTCACCTTTTCTCCAGCTGCCTTTTTTGGATACTTTTGTAAATTGAAGATGGTTACATTTTCTTTAAAAATAAATCTTTAGAAATTACTTTGGGAATCTAAACAAAAAAAGCTGTTGTATTTAGTTAAAACATCATTTAGTTTAGAGTTAAATAAAGATTTCAACCATGGCTCTGTCATTTTCTCAGTGATTCAATGATTCAATATATAGATTCTATCTAATATCTATATCTATACATATATATATAAACTGTCTTGTTGTAGGCAATAAACAAATATTAATCCACTTTTAAACTTAAGTATGATGTTTACAATTAAAAAAAACCATACAGTACATTGTAGTAAAAATGTTCTCAACCCAGTACAATACAGTGGGTTGAGAACATTGACCCTGGTACCAGACTGCTGGGTATCTGAGCTCTTTAAATTCATACCTCTCCGAATCTCAGTTTCCTTATCTATAGAATTGGTATAGTAATGGCATATAGGGGTTAGAGTTATTGTGAGGGTAACCTGAATTATTTAATTGGAGAGAGAGGACCTGGGAGATCAATCATTGAGTAAAGAGGCCAGGAATCTGCACGGAGCAACTGCCTTCAGCCCTTCAGCACACACCCTTGAGCCATGCAATGGACATGACAGTTGAGCCTCCTGGTCAGTTATGGGCCAGTGTGAGGCAGGGCAGAGCTTACTCCCAGAGGAAATAAGCATGCATGTAGATTACCAGTATGGGTTAGTCAGGGGATCAGGCAGAATCTCTCAAGGGCAAGGGCTACCTGAGTGGGCAGCTTGGGTCTGAATGCCCCCATGCTGGGGCTGTGGACAGCCAGAAAGGAAAATCAGTGTTGTGGAGGCAGTCACATAAGAGAGCCTCCTGCTCCTCTTCCTGGTCTCACAACAACAGAAATGATTAATGATGTACTATCATATCCATGAAGAGTTCACAACTAGCTGGCAAGACAAATATACAATTAACTCAAGCATCTCATATTGAGGAATTCTTTGAGCTGAATCCTGAAGGATGAGTATAAATTCTCCAAGCAGGTATGGGAGAGAAGGGAATTTAAAGGTAATATTTGATACGAATACTATAAGGAACTGCTCAGAAGCATAAAAGTGCACCTTGAGTTCAAAAAAGAGCATTTAATTAGAATTCTGGGCCCCTGGGGAGAAAGAATCAGAAGAGATGGGGAGGAGATGAGAAAGTGGTACTGCAGGATGGAAGGCTAGAACTTCACACTAGTGTAACACAGAGTGCTGTCAGAGCTGAAGAGCTCTTGTTTCACACACTGCAAGAATGAAGTTTGCAGCAAAGGAGGGTGAGAATTCAGCAGCAGGTTTATTAGGAGCAAGCAAGAAAAACTCCCTCAGCCTGCAAGGGTCCCAAAGCAGGTACAGTGATGTCTCTCTCTCTCTCTCTGTCTCTCTCTCTCTGTCTCTCTCTCTCTCTCTCAATTTGTATACTGTTTTGATGAAAAACTAAACTTTCATTGGAGAAATTGCTTAATTGCTCTCCTTCTCTGACTCAATTTTATTTTCTTACTCCCATAATGGGATGGTTTAATGTGTTTGTTAACCTGTGTTCGTCCTGTACTTGTTCCTTAAAACAAAAGAATTGCTTGGGTTCAAACAACTCATTGGTGTTGACTAATGTTAGAGGTAGTCAAAGCTTGAGGCAACACAGAATGTATGGGCATCAAAGTATGAGTGGGCCTTCCAGTCAGGCAGCCAGAAAGAAAGGGAAAAACAAGCTCCGGTCTAGGATTTAAGTTTGGGTTGGTGGTCCTGCCTCATTAGGTAATGAAGGACCCTCCTTTTATATGAACATAAAGAGGAGGGAATTTATTCTGTAGGAAATTAGGAACCAGCAGGAGTTTGAAAATAGGAAAATGTGACATGTTCAGAATCCTATATTGATCTCTATTTCCCCAGTAGTAATGGGAAAAGTGCGTTAGAAGACAGAGCCTGGCGTGCAAGGAGGTTCAAGGAAATAGACCCCTGGAACTGTATCCACAGCAGTTAGAGTTTCAAAACCATGAATGGCAACAAAAAGCAATGGGAACTTTTAGTCCCAGACATTATTAATTCTCCTTATTTTTATAATTAACTGGTATGGAAAGTTTTTTTTTAAAAAAAAAAACATTTGATATAAGAAGTTTTAGAAAAAGATATAAACATAGGATCTCAAAAGAACACATATAGCTATATTTCACTTGACCAAAAATCTCTCAACACTCAGCAAACCATGACAGACTATAAATTTCTTGGTTATCTGCTATTTTTTAAAAAAAATGATTCATTTACTATGCACATGCATGCACACATTCGTATGTGATGAATTTGAACTGGATACACAAATATCCCCCAAATTTTGGATGTTCATAAGTAAATAGTGTCATTTGCTAGAGGTTCAACTCCATATTGACCCTACTGTAGCTCTCAATTTGACCCTTCCTTCTATTCTAATTGAGAGGAGAGAAAAATAAGGCAAATCAGCCATAATTTTTGGCAAAGCACATCTAAGATAAGGTCTGCCAAGGTCAAAACTGAAAATGCAGCAGCTGTTGCACAAAACTGTGCCAAAAATCCCTTCCTGACTGTCAATATGCTTCTGCTTTGGGCCTACAATCCCTGACCAAGATATTCATCCCAACAGCTGCAGCTCAATCTAGAAAGCAGGTGGGGTATTTCCACTATATGGGAGAGGGTCCCTAAAAAGGAAGGATTAAATGTGCACACTCAATAAAGGAAGAAATCTGTTATGGTTTCCATGTGATGTCCCCCTAAAGCTCACTTGGAGAAAATGCAAGAATGTATGGAGGAGAAATTATTGGGTTATTAAATCTAATCAGTGAATTAGTCCCTGATGAGATTAATTAGGTGTTAACTGAAGACAGGTGGGGTGTGCCTGGAGGAAGTGGCTACTTCAGGCCAAAGCTATAGGGGACATATTTTGTATCTTCAGAGTGGAACCTCTCTCACTGACTTATGATCATCATGTAACCTGGTTCCTTTTGGCACACTCTTGCCATGATGTTCTGCCTCACCTTGAGCCCCAAGGAATGCAGCCATACTTCTATGGTCTAAGATCTCTAAAACCGTGAGCCCTGAAATAAACTTTTCCTCCTCTATAATTGTGCTTGTCAATCCTTTTAGTGACAGCAGTGAAAAAGCTGACTAAAATAAAATGTGTGCATTCAATCAGAAGAAATGTATACAAAAATGGGAAAGTAACCATTCTCACAGTGTGGGTAGAGTAGACAGCATGTATCCTGACAGTTTGGAAAAGAGCCCCCCCCCTTATGTTGCAGAGGAAAGCTCCCAGGGCCCACCCAGGAGTCTGGGACTGGGAGGATTCCAATTCATAAGTAGAAAGGCCCTGCATAGAATATATTGCATAAGGTTATTTTGTCAGTAAACTAAATTGATTTATTTGAAATGGAGAGAGAGAGAGTAGCTAGGATATCAGCCAAGGAGAAAAGAAGTCAGGAAACTTCATAGGGTACCAGCCTTCAGCCCACAAACTCAAGTTTGTGGGATAGATGACAGTTGAGCCTCCAGGCTAGTTCATGGGCCAATGTGAGGCTCATTCCCAGAGGAAATGAGCATGTGCATAGACCACAGTAGGGGTCAGCCAAGATGAGGCAGAACCTCTCAAGAGCAAGTGCTACCTGAGGAGTCCACTCCTGGTGCTGGTTATTGGAGGTGCCCACAACTTGGTCCAGTGGAGGGTGCAGTAGAAAATTGTCTAAGATAGCAGCATCTCTCACATCAGCCTGGTAGCTGTGATAGAATCAGGGCCAAAGGCATTCATGGAAGCTCTCCAACAGGAGCAATGGCCATTTCCTGCAAAAGGTCAGGCAGTAGATGGAGGAAAAGACCACAGGTTCAAAATGCAAAGGAATTCTATGGTGATAACTGCAGCTAATAGCACCAAAGATCACAGCCGTGCTTTAGAAAATAAAAACTTGGGAGAGTCAGAAGGCAAATAAATAGCCTTTTTTGAATATCATCATTTAACTTCAAAACAAATAAATGGAGAATAAAGACATATGGAGATAAAATTCATCATGACGCCAATGAAGCTTATTGCAAAACATAGAATTTTATTGCTAAATAGGCTTGTTTTCACCCTATATTAGATGCTGAAATTGCTGGACAAGAGCAAGTCATGTCCATGGATGTAGGCTTGGAAGAAAGGACACCAGATTGAATGTCCTGTGGGCAAACCTGATCTGAGAAGTGACAAGGAGCTGAGATACACACCTTAGGAATTGACAGTTCCTAATAAAATTATTACCATCTACCTATGAATAGGAGTGAGCAGAAAGAGAAGTTCTTCCTTTAAGATACCAGTTTTTCTCTAGGAGAATAGAGTAGGAATTCTCTTCCATTTGCAGAAATATGAGGATCAGGGGACGCTATTCCATTAACCATACAATAATAGAAACTATTATTTATTAAACATTTGGCACCTGCTAGGACAGTGCCTTGTGTATATTACCTAATTTAACACTCACTACAACCTTGTAGGTAGGTATCATTTTACAATTTTATAATTTTACTCATAATCTGAAAATAAATTTTTCAGACCAGTAAACAGAATCAGGATTAGGTATTTTACTCCAGATTGCACCATTTAGAGGAGTCAAAGCCTGGAATCTGTGCTTTAAATCTACTTTTCTGCCTCCTACAGGTGAAGACTGTGAATTGCCTAGTGTTGCACCAGAAAAGCAAAGAGACTGGGTAAGAATGGAAGTGAATTCAAGTTCCACACAGTGTTTGAGGGTAGGGAGAGGGAACTGACAAAAGGCCCTTGGTTTAGCTACAACTTGCTTCCTACAGGTGGTTAGTTCCATTTTTAGACACAAACTCTTCAGTGCAAAAATAGATATTTGCATAGAGTTATTTAATCATATAATATATATGGAATACATAGTTCCATATTACAAGCATATACAGAGAAAATTATTGTAGGCTTTAAATTTGGTTGTGGCGCTCTTAACTAAATCTATAATCACCACTCTTTTAGCTTTGTCTATATCCAATATATTTTGTTGGTAGAAGACAGCAATCTGCTTATAAAAGCATATTATTTTGTAACTATAGAGCTATATCATGACAAATTAAAATACTTGTGATCCAAGACACTTAAATTGCCATTAAACCTATGAAAAAAACCCTAAAACAGGCTTTGCACTCATAATCTGAAAATAAAAAATCCTAAACGTTTCAAAATCTGAAACATTTTTAGTAACAATACGATACCACTAGTAGAAAATTCCCACCTGGCCACGTATGATAAATCTGAGTCAAAATATACTCAAAATGCATAGAATTCTCTATGAGGTGTATATGAAACATAAATGAATTTTGTGTTTAGACTTGGGTCCCATCCCCCAAATATCTCAATAAGTATATACAAATACCCCCAAATCAGAAAAAAGATCTAAAATCTGAAATATTTCTGGTCATAAGCATTTCAGATAAAGAAGAGTCACCTGTATAAAAATAAATAGATGATTTGCATTAAAGCTGTCAAAATTCTATTTGGTGGTATTGGAGCAAGAAAAGGATAAAATACATATTCATATGTGATCTGAATAGTTAAATAATAAACAAAATGTTGTGATTTGAAGCTTTATAAATACATTTTTATACTAAATGGCCTTCATATGCTTTTTGGAAACCCTAGTTCTCCTCCATTTGGACAATAATAGAATATTCATAAATATAATAGAACACACACACACAAATATTCCACTTGCATTACTTTGAGAAGGGGGTAGATTAGAACAAAAAAAAATGCATCTTAAGATCCAATCTTTGACAAAGTTGTCAGTGACTTCCTTTTTTTCTTTCATGTTCACAGTTACCATTCTGGCTGACTCTGTTCTGCCTTTCCCGCTGTTATTAATCCTTCCCAGGTATGCAGCTCTCACCTAACAATATTCCTTCTACCATGAAAAGAAATAATCTGGTTACTGAATTGATATATATCCCTAAATAAAAGTATTTATTTAAATATTAGTCTACAGCATGAACAGAGATAAAAAAAAAAAGGCAATACCTATGTGGAACTTTAAACACAAATACAAGAGAATGAGGGGAAGGAAAGTCTTGCTGGTTATTTTACAGTTACACCATCTGGAAGTTACACACCTCTGGAAGTTAAGACTGATTCCAAGGACATCAGTGATGGAAAAGGATTTCAAATGTGTGAGCTCAGGAATAAACAGCGGATTCCAGTGGCTCCAGGAGGGGGCCTCCTTGGTGTCCCAATAGCTTCTATATGCATTTGACTGTTAACTAAAATTCCAAAATCAGACAGTTTCATTTTGTTGGTGTCTTTTAAAAATTTACACACTCCTAGACTATATAACATTCTAAGATTAATTAAATATCCAGTCAACTTTTTCTAAGATACATCTATGTGCCTGACCATGTGCTAAGTACTAAGGATATAAAGACATTTGTGGAAGGGGCTCAGTAATCAGGTTGGAACCTGAACACATAAAGAGGTAACTAAAAGGCAAGTTCATAAGAACCTGCACAGAGCTGTGAAAAGTGAGATGAGAGTAAAACTGAGTCGCCAGGAAAAGCTCCGAGGAGAATTCCTATAAGAGGTGATTGTTTAGCTAGATCCCAGATAAGTACAATTTTTGATCAAAGGAAGAAGGCGGCAAGCATAACACTGCAAAGAGTTGAAAGGACACTGAGAGAAGGGGGGGAAACAGACCATAGATAAAATAATCTGTTTATTTACATTTTCATTTTGTCCCTAGAAAACAGTAAGAATTTCCAAACACAAAAACCATTCATGCATGTCCTTCTGATAAGGCTAAAGATATACCAGTTCATGAATAAACCCATGTATGGAAAGTAAAAAATACTGAGAAAATATATATCAGAAATATGAGTAGACATGGAAATTACTAGATAAAAGTCTACAGGCATCTAGATGGAAAACAGAAAAAATTAAAGTGTTTTGCTATTATTTTTCTACTATCTGAATTCATCCATTTATTTAATTTTATTGAATCTCTACCAGTTGCTATGTGCTTTTCAAGGCAATGGGATATATTGAAGAATAAGTCAAGGTAATTTGATTTTGTAGAGCTAACATTCCTAAAGAAGGGGATACAAAATAAACAAATAACAAATAGGTAATATAATTCCACATGTGGGTGTGTTGAAGCTTCTTGCATGCAGCTAAAAATTTAGTTACTCTCAGAAACCTTCCCTCAAGAAAATGTAGAAAAGCTAGATGAAATAGAAGGAAAGTAAAGCACCATCCAACAAAATTTAGAAAATTACTATGCTCTAAATTTCTCATTTTGAAATTCTGGAGAACTACACCTAAGATACAGGGAGAACTGAAGTGTATAAAGCAAAAACATCCTTGTGTCATCTCTATTAGGAGACAATTCTCCCCAGGTCTCTTGCATATCTACATCTGAAAAGCAGAACCACTTTTAGAATCTAGATTACTTTTTAAGAATATTTTTGTGGTAAACAATTATGAAAAAGAGATGGTTTACTGTGGATAAAAGAGAAGTTTCTTTAAAATATGTAGATCTTTCAGATTATCTATTTCATCTGGGGAGAAATTGTGGGCAGTTTGAATCATCCAAAGAATTTATCTACCACATAAATTGTTAGGTTCATGGGAACTGAGTTTTCTGAGTAGTTATCCTTTAATGTTTGTATGGTCTGTTTTTCTACTCTTTTTTCAGTCCAATTTTTATTTTTCTTGGTTAGCCTGACGATCTTTAAAGAACTAGCTCTTGATTATATTGATTTTCTCTAGTATGTTTCTGCTTCCAATTTTAATTACTTTCTGCCCTAATAGATTCTTATTTCTTTGTTTCATGCTTGTCAGTCAAATTTCACTTTCACTTATCTTCAAATTCACTCTTTCTTTCCTTTGCTGTATTATTTCTACTTATGAATTCATCAATGGTGTTTTCTCTTCTAGAACTATTTTTCATTTCTTCCATTTCCAGTTGAGTCTTCCTCACAGTTCAAATCTCTCAACTGAAATTCTCTATCCATTTATATTGTCTACCTTTTTCTCCTGGATCTTTCTCAAACAAATCATTTATTTTATGTTACAATTCTGAAAGCTTCAACATTGCAATTCATATTTGGAAATGGTTCTGTTGATTGTTTTATTTCTCATCAGAGTTTTCTTATTGTTATTTTTTCTTCTTTCTTCTTTATGAATTTGTTGAAATCTGGATATCATATGTAGCTCCTGGAGAAAAGTGTACATAGTATTTCCGCCTGGGAATATACATGCCTTTTCTCTCCTCCCATTAGTTTTGTGTTTATTTAGTCCGGAGTATAGCTAAGTTTACTTACTTATTCTATTGTTGGTGTTGTGTTTGTCATGGCTATGCTCAGAGCATCAAAGTCTTCAAACTTTGCCTGTGCATAAAGCAGGTCATGGTTTATCAGAAAGTTTTCTACTTCCCCCTCATCTACCGGTCTTCTTCCTGCTATACATGTGCCTCCCCCTCAGTCAGCCCTTCTCCCAGCCTTACACAGTTATAGTTGGTAGCTGTTATAGTCATTGCTACCTGCAGGAAAAGGGTGGGACAGGAGAAAGAAGTGGTTCTCTTGCTCTGGTTCAGCCTGGGTCTGAGGTGACTGTATGCTCAGGTCTTGAGGATGGGCCTTTCTTTGGATGTGCTCTTCACCCAGAAGTAGATGATTTCTAAAGTACCTGCACTCATACTGTTTTCTTTCCCTGTCCCAAGGGCAGAGGATGATTTATTGTTTCCTTCTTTGGTGGCTATTCATCTGTGGCCTGTGGGTGACAGTTTGTCTTACTTCACACAGAAGCTCAACTCTTTTGCTCCACAGAGAAGATTTAGGAGAAGGTACTAGGTGAGGTGCTAGGCTTCTGCCTTTGCCTTTTGCACAATATCTGCTGCTCCCATGCCTACCAAGATTTTAAGTTTTCTCAGGGCTCCTACCCTGCTCCTGACCTCTCTTGTAAGTACCTGCTGAAGCCGGTGGAGAGCATGCATATGTGTGCAATTCTTTTTTCTGACTGAAGCCCCCAGAGACTCTTCTATATACCCCAAGTCAGCTTTTAGGAATTTGTTAAAACTTTTAGTTGAATTCTGAAGAGTTTATGGGGTCAGCATCTATGCTAGGAAAGCAAGTGCTGATAGTCTGTTTCTCCTTTCAGATTCAAAATCTGAATGCTTTTCTTTGGGTTTGGTGTTAGTTGATTGTCCCACAAGCTCCGCTCTCTAATGCGTGCAAGAACAATTGTGAATTTGCAGATTTTCTGTCTTTTTATTCTAAGAGGAGGAATGATTATCTTCTCAGATTTTTGCATACTAAGCAGAAGCCAAAGGATAACTTTCTCTGAGGCTCTTTCTTTCTCTTTAAACCATCAGAGCACATAGTCCCCTTGCATGTTGGGAAAGAAATTTCCCTTCATTTCCACATATTTTATAGAATTTGCTCTAATTGAATTTTATATATTCAAATGTTCTCCCCACAAAAAATGAATATTAGAGGTGATAAATTTGGTAAATATCTTGATTTAATCATCCCACATGGTCTGCAGAGATAACACTGTTTTTCACACATAAATATATACAATTATATCAATTTAACATAAAATACTTTCAATGCAAGAAAAAAGTTTCTAATAATGACAAAGTTCTTTGTGGTAAATAATCTAGTATTTATTAGAATGTTGAGCACATACGTGTGGGTTTTCTTTTTTAAAGTGCTTTGGTCCATTGACATGTGTGGCTTTTTTTAGGTCATATGAAAACAGGTGGTGCAGAAGCACCAGTTACCTCTTCACACAATCATGAAGAGATATAAAATTGATGAAACGTGTATTTTTTATATTTATTGTACATCAAATGTTCTTATGGTTTGTAAGTCAGATGTCCCCCAGAAGCTTAAGTGTGAGACAATGCAGGGAGGTTTAGAGGAAAAATGATGGGGCTATGAGAGCCTTAACCCAATGAGTGAATTAGTCCCCATATAGGGATGAACCAAGTGGGTAGTGTGTGGCTGGAAGAGGTGGGTCAACAGGGGGTATGCTTTTGAGGTACATATTTGGTGATATGAGCTTAGTCTCTCTCTGCTTCCTAATCATCATTCAAGCCACTTCCCTCTACCATAGTCTTCTACCATGATGTTCTGCCTCACTTAAATCCCCAAGGAATGGTGCCAGCCTTCTATGGATTGAGACCTCTGAAACAGCCCCCAAACAATCTTTTCCTTCTTTAAAATTGATCTTGTCAGGTCTTTTAGTCACAGAAACAAAAAAAGCTAACTAAAACACATGTAAAAGACTTCAGATTTATGATTCATAAAATTGTGTTTGAAATGGCAATTATATAGTTGAAAGAAAGTTGTCTTTCACAAATTTCACCAAATTAATTAAAACTACTCCTATTTCAGCCAGTAGTTTTAATAGAGTAGCAATTGATGTTCTAAATGGTAAATAAGTGACTCATATTTGGCCTAAGTAGTAAATCATAGAATTTAAGACGAAAAGATTATTTTTACTGATTTTGAATAAATCAGCTTGAAAAAAATCTTTCTTGAGTACTTGAAAATAGAGGGTTGGCGGGGGGGGGGTTTGTTAAACAGGTCAGTTTCCTACTAGATAAAAAGCCTTGTTTGTAATTAATTTGTGGTGATAAAAAGGCTTTTAATTAGATTTCTAACACAAAATGGGAAAAGATAGGTTTGGGGTCTGAAACACAGTGAAGTTCAGCCATCTGCTGCCAACTAGCTCTTGCCAACATGTGATTTGCAAGTTAAATTATGCCAGCTGATAACATATGGCACTTTTTACTTCTTTAAATATCTTACTCAAAATGAGTTTGCAGCTCTGCCACTTGGCTAACTACTAAATGCTTTCAAATGCTGAGTTGAGACTTTTGGGAAGTCATGGAGTTGCCATAGTTTTCCTTAGCAAACAAATCTAAGTAAAGGAACATGGATCTATGCGGCTGGCTCTTGTTACATTGTCCTGTGATGTCATTGTGAGTTATATAAGTCCGATCCGAAAGATGTTCACTTTTGGAATTTACAAATTTAAAATTGTCTTCACAATTTTAGGTTTTTAGTTTTGAATTGTATCTGAAGAAAGAGGAACGATAGTCCAAAAAGATGAAGTCAAAAACCTCTTTGAATTCATTGCTCTACCACTAGCATGCTGGATCTGTCAGCTGGTGAAAGAGTTGAGACTTACTATTCTGCAGCAGCTCTTAAAAATTTAAACTCAACATGCTGCAAAATAATGTACTCTTATTCCCAGGGACCTAAAGCTACAAAAGTCTATTTCCTTCAAGGTTTTAGGATTGTTAACATGTATAGATTTGTCTTAGGATTCTTGATTTGAGGTCACTACTTTTTTCCAGATCTTTTAATCATTCAACCTGAACAAAAGCATCTTGGTAAAAGTTTTAGTAGGACCTAACTAAAGAACTGTATGTGCACCAATTACCATCATTTTGTTAAGCATACTTGTAATCCCAGTGGCTTGTGAGGCTGAGAAAGAAAGTTTGTGAGATAAAAGCCAGACTTAGCAATGGTGAGGCACTAAGCAACTCAGTGAGATCCTGTCTCAAAATAAAATACAATATAGGATTTGGGATGTGGCTCATTGCCCTGAGTTCAATCCCTGGTACCAAAAAAAAAAAAGACTATATAACTATATAAACATTCATACACACACACATACACATACACACACACACACATACACACACACACACACACAGAGACACACAGAATCTTTGGCCAATCATCCCACATATCTCTATCTGTAATTTCCATGGACATCTGTAAGAGAGAAACCTGATCAATTACATTGGAAATGATGCAGCCTAGTGATCATTGCTTTCTTCCCAGTTATTTGTATCCCTTATCCAACCACAATGTTTTGAACATGACTATCTAATATATAGCTACTGGTGGTTGTTCTGTTTACAGTTTATTTAATCTTCTTATACTTTCAGCCTTCATTCCAGCTGTCACTGGAATGACAGAATATGTAGTGTATATCATATCACTACAAAATCAGACTTTAACTCCTTCTTTTTACTGTATCCAACCTCTATAAAGCAAAGGCTGAATGGATTTCTCAAATAAGGCAAGGTATCTTCAACCTTCTATTACTATTTGTATCTGTGGTCATGAGAAGACTTAAAATTATGTATTCAAAAAGTAAGTAACAATTAAGGTGAATAAATAGATACATGCAAAATAAAGTGCAGGTGGAACATAAAATGGCTATGCATCTGGTATTGTAGAGAAACTGGACTGCAAAGGCCCTGACTGGTCAAAACATAACTTGTTTAGAACCTTAGAACTGGAGACATCCACTGGCCTCCTGCAAGAAGTTAATACCTTAATGGCTGGACTGTGGCAGGAAGGAGAAATTGAGCAACAAGGGGTAGGGGAAACACACAAGACACTTAGGAAAGTGTCTATGTAAAATTTGTCTATTATTATTATATTTTAATAACCAATATGCTATATTGTTTTGCAACGAGTGCATATTAGTACTAGTCCATAGATTTGCTTCTGACATTCTTTTTTTTCTTTTAATTTTTTATTAGTTGCTCAAAATATTACAATGATCTTGATATATCATACATTTGATTCAAATGGGGTATGAATTCTTATTTTTCCACATGTACAGATTGCAGGATCACATTAGTTATACAGCCACATTTATACATACAGCCATACTAGTGTCTGTTGTACTCTGCTACCCTTCCTATCCCCCATCCTCTCCGCTCCCCTCCCATCACCTCTCTCTACCCATTGTACTGTGACACATTTCTCTCTCTCTTTTTTTTCTTCCCCCTCACACCATCTTATATGTAATTTTGCATAACAATGAGGGTCTCCTTCCAACTTCTGTACAATTCCCCTTCTCTCTCCCATTCCCTCCCACCTCTCGTCCCTATTTAATGGTAATCTTCTTCTCATACTCTTCGTCCCTGCTCTGTTTTGAGTCACCCCCTTTATATCAAAGAAGACATTCGGCATTTGTTTTTTAGGGAATGGCTAGCTTCACTTAGCATAATCTGCTCTAATGCCATCCATTCCCCTGCAAATGCCATGATTTTGTTAGTTTTTAGTGCTGAGTAATACTCCATTGTGTATAAATGCCACATTTTTTTTTTATCCATTCATCTATTGAAGGGCATCTAGTTTGGTTCCACAGTCCAGCAATTGTAAATTGTGCTGCTATGAACATCGATGTAGCAGTATCCATGTAGTATGCTCTTTTAAGGTCTTTTGGGTATAGTCTGAGAAGGGGAATAGCTGGGTCAAATGGTGGTTCCATTCCCAGCTTTCCAAGGAATCTCCATGCTGCTTTCCAAATTGGCTGAACCAATTTGCAGTCCCACCAGCAATGTACAAGTGTACCCTTTTCCCCACATCCTGGCTAGCACTTGTTATTGTTTGACTTTGTAATGGCTGCCACTCTTACTGGAGTGAGATGGTATCTTAGAGTGGTTTTAATTTGCATTTCTCTGATTGCTAGAGATGGTGAGCATTTTTTCCTGTATTTGTTGATTGATTTTATATCCTCCTCTGAGAAGTGTCTGTTCAGGGCCTTGGCCCATTTGTTGATTGGGTTATTTGTTTTCTTGTTGTTTAATTTTTTGAGTTCTTTGTAAGCTCTGGAGATTAGAGCTCTATCTGAAGTGTGAGGGGTAAATATTTGTTCCCAGGATGTAGTCTCCCTATTTACATCTCTTATTGTTTCCCTTGCTGAGAAAAACTTTTTAGTTTGAATACATCCCATTTGTTGATTCTTGATTTTAACTCTTGTGCTATAGGTCTCCTATTAAGGAATTTGGAGCCTGACCCCACGAGATGGAGATTAGGGCCAACTTTTTCTACCATTAGATGCAGAGTTTCTGGTTTGATTCCTAGATCCTTGATCCATTTTGAGTTAACTTTTGTGCAAGGTGAGAGAAAGGGATTCAATTTCATTTTGTTGCATATAGATTTCCAGTTCTCCCAGCACCATTTGTTGAAGATGCTATCCTTCCTCCATTGCATGCTTTTAAAACCTTCCATGATAAACAAATGTTAAAAGAATTTGCAGCTAGAAAACCAGTGCTTCAAAACATCCTTGGCAAAACATTACATGAAGAGGAAATGAAAAAAAAAATAGTGGGAGGTAGTACAGTAAAGGAAAAACTAATCAATCAAAGAGGAAAAACAAATCATGTTAAGTAACAAAAATAAACAAATATGGCTGGAAGTACAAACCATATCTCAATAGTAACCCTAAATGTTAATGGCTTAAACTCACCAATCAAGAGACATAGATTAGTAGAATGGATCAAAAAAAAAAAAAGATCCAACAATATG
The DNA here is from genome assembly GCF_052094955.1 of Ictidomys tridecemlineatus. Taxonomy (NCBI): domain Eukaryota; kingdom Metazoa; phylum Chordata; class Mammalia; order Rodentia; family Sciuridae; genus Ictidomys; species Ictidomys tridecemlineatus. The sequence goes on along the minus strand of NC_135479.1, from coordinate 160,578,487 downwards.
CTGCCTACAGGAGACTCATCTGATAGGAAAAGACATACACAGACTGAAGATGAAAGGTTGAGAAAAATCATACCACTCACATGGACCTCGGAAGCAAGAAGGAGTGTCCATACTCATATCAAATAAAATAGATTTCAAGCCAAAGTTAATCAAAAGGGATAAAGAAGGACACTACATACTGCTCAAGGGAACCATACACCAACAAGACATAACAATCATTAATATATATGCCCCAAACAATGGTGCAGCTACGTTCATCAAACAAAGTCTTCTCAAGTTCAAGAGTCAAATAGACCACAATACAATAATTATGGGTGACTTCAACAAATCTTTCTCACCACTGGACACATATTCCAAAAAAAAGTTGAATAAAGAAATTATAGAACTCAATAATACAATTAATAACTTAGTCTTAATTGACATATATATAATATACCACCCAACATCAAGCAGATACATTTTTTTTCTCAGCAGCACATAGATCCTTCTCAAAAATAGATCATATATTATATCACAGGGCAACTCTTAGAAATTATAAAGGAGTAGAGATAATACCATGCATCTTATCTGATCATAATGGAATGAAACTCGAAATCAATGATAAAAGAAGGAAGGAAAAATCTTCTATCACTTGGAGAATGAACAATATATTACTGAATGATCAATGGGTTACAGAAGACATCAAGGAGAAAATTTAAAAAATTCTTAGATATAAATGAAAACACAGACACAACATATCGGAATCTATGGGACACAAGGAAAGCAGTTCTAAGAGGAAAATTCATTGCTTAGAGTTCATTCCTCAAAAAAGGAAAAAAAAATAACAAATAAATTATCTCACACTTCATCTCAAAGCCCTAGAAAAAGAAGAGCAAAACAACAGCAAAATTAGTAGAAGGCAAGAAATAGTTAAAATCAGTGCTTCTGACATTCTTAATAGTGAGTCTTTCTAGTTCTTAGGTTTACAGAAAATGAACTCTCATAACTCTAATGGATATAATGAATCCTAAAGGTAACTTTATAATGTTTCTTCATGTCACCAATATCAACAATGTACAGAAAAATTCTGTATTTATTGAAGGAAATATTATTGTGGAGTGTGTGTGTGTGTGTGTGTGTGTGTGTGTTTTCAAAAGATGATAGGTAAAATTTGAACACCTGATAGTTCCAAGTGCTTGAATGTATAATCCAATGTCTCAGCTCTACAATAATTTAAATACAGATTTCATTAGGAATTCAGTTTTCTGTACATGTTCCCTGCATTTAATTTCTATTTTTACTCTTAGCCATGCTACTCCCCACACACATTCCCTATCCCTGATATCTCTGAGATTTCCTTCAGAGTGTGTATCTTGTGCTTTTGAAGTAGAAAAGCAGCTACAAAGTTAGTCTAAATATTGTAATTGGCTTTAATGTAGAATTGGGCAACACTTTATTCCATAAAATAGAGCAAGTGTTCCAAAGAGCTAGGAGTAAGAGTTTGGTTTGGTAGACAGAGAAGGGGCTAAAGAAAGCAGAAACAAAGAACAAAAAAAATAGATTGGCCATTTCAAAGTTACTCTCCTTACAAGGGAGGGATAAGTAGACAGAAAAGAAAAAACAACTGACTTGTTAATATAAATTTTCTTCAGATTATCTTTCTGAAAGTGTTAAAGCAAAAGGAACTTCATTATCATGGTGATTAAAACCAACCTCCTTGGGAAATTTTGTTGCTATCTCTGTCTCCCAATTTCCCAGAAGGCCAGATAACAACTTTACCTTCTTTTTGGTGATGTGGAACTTGAATGACTCATTTTGATTTTTAGCCTGGTCGGTCGGGGCTGTCAGTAGGAGCAGAGTCCAAAACAATGGTCTCCATTAATTTTTATTTAACAGCCCATTCTCACAAAGTCTTTCAACTTCTGCTTTAAGCACATCTGAGAACTGTTTCTCCTCAAGTCGAAGACATTCTGGGAGGGCAGTGAATTTAACAGCTTACAATAGCACATGACTCTGACTTGTCTGTAAAATCATCCACCTTGTTCCACACAGTGATTTACCTAAGTAAAGCCAGTCAGACTCTTTCCCAGGGGCTTCTAACCCTGCTGAAGAAGAGATGTTTCTCTCCCTCTGTGAGACCACAATTTTGAAGAACCCATCAAGTCTGGAGTTTTCAGCAGCCATCTTGATATTAAAAGGAGGTAATCTGCCTGAAAATAAAGCCAAGATGCTCTAAATAAATAAATAAAGATGCACAGCATGACTGGAGTTGTGGTCTCTATGAGAGTAGTCACTGAGTGATGTTTTACATTTGAATGCCTTCAAATTAAATTAAAATGTTCATTTCCTTGGTTGCTATTAGCTACATTTCTGGACAGTTCAGATATAGAACATTTCTGTCATCCAGGAATATCTTATTGGACAACATGATATAGAGGAAGAAATAGAATCCTAATGTTTTTCTTTACATCTCCCAATCTAGCTTCACCTAAAATTGGGTCTGCATTTCACTCCATTTCAGTTTAAGCTAGGAAAAAGAAAAAGAAGAAGAAGAAGAAAAAAGAGAAAAGAAAGAAAACAAATAAACAAAAAGTTTATTTAAATTTCTAAATTATATTTCTAACCTTTAATACTTAAGAGTAGAAACCAGTCATTGGCTTTTTCCCCTGAACCATAGTCAGAAAACAAACAACTTTTTCACCTTTTCCCAATGACCTTTCCAACCTCATCCTCTATTTCATAAAACACACACACACACACACACACACACTTGTCATCAATGGATCTGGGGACCAGGTTTTGGCATATGTTACTGAGAAACTGATGTGACTCCATTTTTGAGAAACCAGCATTTACCTCAGAGCAAAGCCTGTTCAAGGAAGGGGGCATGACCCTTTTTCTTGGAAAAACCCACAGAGCACTCCTACTCACATACCTACCCTGCTGAATTGTTTTTTTTCTGCAAATAATAGGAGGGATCTGCTGTGCCAGGTGTCCCTGACTCAGTTAGGCAAGGTGAGAACCCATAGCAACCCCCAATCAGCATGAGACAAGGAAAATACCTGGGATGCCAGATGACCCCCCACTAGTTTATGGTAGTTGATATCATGTTGGGAAACCATGTAGTTTAGAATGTACACCCCTCATGGATTAAACCAATCAGTTCAAATGAATCCCCCTCTTGTACTAACCAATCACCCCTTATCCCAACTTGTTCCCTCCAGTGAATGTGCTAATCAATGTTCAGAATTGTTGTTTGATTTTCCCACAGTGTGAAGTGATGTTGTGACACATAGAGTATCCCCCCCAAAACCTATAAAATCTCACTGAACAAAGGACCAGGACACAATCTTAGGGACTGCTTCGTGGGAAACAGTTGTGAGTCCAGGCTGGAGCTTTCAATAAAGACTCTTGTGTGATTGCATTGAATTCGGCTCCTGGAGGGAGCCAACGAATCTGGCATTACATTACCTCAAGGCCAATTTCTACTATCAAAAATAACCAAAGTTGGGCTGGGGATGTCGCTCAAGTGGTAGCACGCTCACCTGGCATGTGCAGGGTGCTGGGTTCAATCCTCAGCACCACATAAAAATAAAATAAAGATGTTGTGTCCACTAAAAACTAAAAAAATAAATATTAAAAAAAATTCTCTCTCTCTCTCTCAAAAAAAAAATAAATAACCAAAGTTAAGACATTAGTTCAAAGCATTGAAAACTTTTTTTTTTTTAACAGTAACTACTAACAGTAGGAGAAACAGCTGAACTCTATTCTGATTTGCACAAAGGTGATTGGACATTTTAAAGTAGAGACTCAAGTGATAATCTGCAGAGTTCATCAGTGTAAACAGGATCAGGCCAGCTGTGCTTGGTCTCTCAGAGATTAGGAGAAAAAGGTCTTATCCTTCCTAATGAGTACATTTCAAAGAAATGGCCTTTGGGTCCTTGAAAAAGGAAGCCCTGAATTGTAGGAGATATGCATACCTCTCAAAGCTACATAAAAAAGACTCACAATGTTATGCCTTTTGAGTAAATGCACTAAGTAGAGGCATTTACTCATCATCAGTTGCTGGATATTCTGTTGACAGTCAGAGATTTCCAGACAGGAACTCAAAAAGGGGTTGGGTTGTCCCAGGGACACAACCTCAGGTTGCTAGAAGGCATGTTAAATTTTAATCAAGTCTGTGCAGGGGTTTGAATGGGATGTTTGTACCAAAATTTTTTGCTGCTCTTACTTCCTAGATTTTGCCACAATGCACAGCCAAAAATAAATTGTGTAACTTAATCCACAAGTCAACTCTTTGATTTAAATATCTTTATCCATTTTATAGATGATGGGATCAAAGCTCAGAGGGCTTAAACTACTTGTCCAGGTCACATACTAATAAATTAAAAAGCATATTGCAACCCAGATTTCTGATTAAACATTTTCTCATATCACCCATAACTTTATCTCCCTACAGATCTCCCTAATTTTTCATGCATGGGTCTATAACCAGTTCTCAGAAGTGCCCTTGCCTTTTTATGACAAAGACAATACAAAGTGAATAGGAAGAAAAAAAATCTACAAAATGTCAGAAACTTGTGATTAACAGGCAGCAGGTGTACAAATGGAAAGTGTGCAACTCACATCCATTGTCATCTTAGCAAATGGCTTGGTCCCAAAGTTGCTGAGGGGGAAATTTGATTATCTTTGCTTCCCCAGAAGACTGATAAATAGAATTCTGCCTGCTATTGTTCCAGATTCAGCCTGAACCTTCCGTAGTATTTTAATCAGCAGCAGCATTATATAGCATATGGGAGCTATTTGGCTGAAAGGAGACTCCAACTGTCACTGGTACATCTGCCCAACATGAAAGGGAAATAATAATATGGAATAATGAAACTTATCTGGAGAGCAGCTTCCCTGAGAAACTCTGTACTGTATCTTTACAACATCCTATTAGATAGGTCAGGGAACTACTTGGCTATAATCTTGATGTTTACTGGCTGATTCCACCAATATTTTTAATATCTTACTTCTTTCTAAATCCTATTTCCTCCCAGTTTTCAATCAATTATTAATGTTCACTCATGTCCCTGTATCCTTCACTTCTGTTATTTTCTTCCTTTTCTAACTCTATATTAAAAACCCTATATTCTAACCCTATAATAAAAAACTATGTATAAAATGAGAGTTTATATAGCAATCAAGTCTATACCCTTAATTATATCATCCTCTTTTTCTAAAGTAATGACAAAATGTAGTCATTACTTCATTTATTCATTTTCTTAATCATTAAAACATAATTGAATGTATTTGTTTAAATTCTGAAAGGTTCAGGTGCATCACAAATAGTCCTTTCCTTCAAGCATTTAAGACAAACAGCTAATGACAATACAATGTGGTAATGTTGTAGGGACAAATGAGGCAAGGCACCAAAGATAGCAGGAAACAGTTTTATTTGGCTGCAGCCAGGTTCAGAGGGTACAGCCTTTGCTGTAACCAATCAATCCCCTGAACCCCGAGTTTAGGAAATTTCCTAGTTTTATACCCAGCATGTAAGGGGAGAGGCTCAGAAGTTCACAGCCTGCAGAAGTTTACATAAAAGCAGCTGTTTCTTTTACTTTTCTGGGCAAGTTAACTCTTCAAGGACAACACCTGAGAAGGGGAGAGCTTCTTCTCCCCTTTCTTTCCTCCCCCTGCCAGCTGTTACTATGGAGCTCAAATGTAACATATCTTAAAAATGTAGACATCTCTGTGAAGCTCAGCTCAAGGCCAGAAGCCTTGTTTGCACATTTCTACAAAGTACTATATTGGTTACATTTGCTAAAAACTAGTAGGGGGGTGTCCAGCACCTGGAGTGCTGGTATCTTCTTGGCCAGTGGCCAAATAAACAGGGTGACACGAAAATAGAAAGTTTATCTACAATGGACTCTTTTGCTGACAGTCCTAAAATCAGCCATGGTGTAGAAGGCTTTTCTGTGGAGAAAGGGGGTGCCACTTCAGTAACTCTCAGTGTCATTGAGCCCATTAAAGTGCAGGAAAAAAAATTAACATCCTCATGCCTATGTGGCTGTTCAGGCCTGATTCTAGAACCAGGCTCAGAAGCCAGTGGCAGCCATCTGCCTTTCCCTCTCCCCTCTCTTGGCTTTTCTGGACATGCTTCAACCCACACCACAGAAGTGGTGAGAGGAGGTAATGAAGAGCTGCTTCACAATCTCATGCATACATGATGATAGTGTTGATTGAACTCACGGGTTACCTCAGGAGTGAGCATTTTGTTTTAACTAAACTGTGTCAAATCTAAAGCTCTTGGCATATGATTATTTTCCAATTTAAGTAAAAGTAAAGAATGAACCATTTTATTATTAGGAAGCAAAACAGGATTTTGAAGAGAAGACCTGCTTGAAATTGCTGTATTTTGTTCAAAATATAAAGTCAAAAGTCATGGACTAATCAAAACCTCTTTTAACCCTTTGAGTAAGAAACAGAACTTATCACCTGACAGAAGGATAGTTGAAAAGAGAAATGGGTATGAGTTACAACCAATCCAGTGCTGGAGCCATGCAAAAAGATTCAACTTCCTTCCTCTGTCTCTGGACCTAGTTATCCAGCTTCAAAAAGCTTAACTGGCCAAGGGGTAGGAGGCACTTTCTTACATGATATCACCATCAAAGTGCTCAAGCTATAAAAAGGAAAGCCTAAAGAAATGGGTGCTTGCAAAATAAAATCTATATGGATTTTGTACAAAGGTAGGAATTCACTAAATTCTTCCTTCTGAATCAACAATGGAAAGTGAAAAATTATTCTTTCAGCATCAGACCCAGATTGAGCAACAACAATTCTATGTGTCTCAGTGAAGGCCTGAAACTGGTACTGATCATTTAGGATCTATAAAAGGGTGATGGTATTGTTGAAGTTTTATGCTTAGTTTAAAATTTAAGTAGCAAATGTTCTCAAGGTAACATTGTAATATAATCCACTAAGTTATTTTCCTTACTGAAGATATAACTTTTTTCTTTCCTTTTTATTTATACACAATACCTAGGAAAAAATAGATATAATAAAAGTATTTTTTGCATGCATGAATGAATAAACTGTTACAAGTCATTATTTTCAAATGTTCTGAAACAAGATTCAAATTTATTTGTCCGACTATTATACAAATAAAACAACTATTACATTCAAAAACCATAACTAATATTGAAAATGATATGCCAAATTTCCCAAACTCACATATTAACCTCCCAACAAGTTTACAAATCTTGAGTCACACTGACACTATGATTTAATGTTGTTTATAATGTTGGCTAACCACTTCAATAAATATCCCCTAAAGCCCCATCATCTTCATACAATGGAATTCTCCTTTTAGCTTAAGTTTGAGTCCCATGACAACTGTGGGATGTGAGAGCAAGAAATTTTGCAGCATAAAGTTATTCAGGGACCCTAATCTTTTTACTTCATTGGTTCTTACAACTACAGTCACCCCAAAGTTCTCCAATGGATCCCTTACATTTAACCCAGCAGATGAGAGTAAAGATACAAATAGTATGGGCGGTTTTGTGGTCCATGAATGGAAATGAGCATGTGACTTCCACCCACATTCTACTAACCAGAATTCAGTCTTTGATTTTTAAGTTAGATAAAGAATTTTATTTTGACAAATAAATAATAGGCATTGTCCTGATGAGAGTGGAGAATCACATTGGTAAGCAAGAGACAGAAGGACCTGTGAAGAAGATATTGCAATAATATGAGCAAAGAATTAAAAGACCCAGACTAAGATGGTAAAAACAGAATAACAAAAAGGGCAAATATGCAATATATTTTGAGTAATTTATTGAGTGAGAAGAAAAGAAACAAGTAAGCCTCTTGAATTTTATTTTATACATATTTACATATTTAGATATACATATATATTTAAATTGGGGGCAGTCTTTTAATTAACTGATGCATGTTTTTGTGGTTTGTTAACTTTTCCTCACAGGTATTGTGATAATAAAGAAAGATTTGGATGTAGGATAAATGTAGAAAGCACAGTGTCTGTGGGAAGTCAGGGGAAGCTAATGAGGAATCAGGAAGACTAATAAAGAGAAAAAGTTTAGGGTTTCTGCATATCACACTGAGAGTTTCAAAGTCAATGTGTGACAACAAATTAAGTGTCAAAGAGAAAAAATTGCATCCCAAACATTTCTGTATTTGTTTTGTTGTTATTCTCACAACTGTCAAATATTCAGATGCAAATAAAATTTTTGAATAAATAAATTCATTTTGGCTGTGGCAACTAGATTACAGTATGTATCTTAGAAAATTCTACAGAGATTTTAATTTTAATGTGACGAACAGAAAAATTATACCTGCAGAAGCTAACTGGTAGCCAATTAATCAGACAATTGACCTAATGGAAATTAGCTTAAGTCACATTGTTGGCATGCATTAGAGCAATTAACTAATGTTCAATGAGTTTAAAATTTACCATATGAAGTCCATTACTTAGACAAAGAAGGTTGTCATTAATCCCTGATAAAATAAATATCCCCTGTTGCAAGCCATCCTGCAGCCTTTCAGGAGTTTATGGGAGACATGGACAGAGTAGCTGTACTAAGAACATGGCTGTCCTTTAGTGGTAAGAACAGCCAGCATGAGAGACTAAATGTGAATGAGCATTTCAGTCCTGTCACAGAGGTCAGCTCTTCATCTGGAGATTCTTAGGATTATACCAGAGAATTCTAGAAAATACATGTTCTCCCCAAAGTGAGTTAATTCTTTTCTTTAGGACTTCTACACATTTAATTCTTTTTATGCAAAGAAAATCTTCACATATATCCTTCTGTTTTTCAATACAAAATTGGTAGAAATAATTTTATACATTTATTGTGTCTCTAGGCAACAGGAATATTTTAAATAAAATTTTCTTTTTTTTTTTTTTTTGAATTTGGTTTATTTTATTTATTCGGATGTTATGTGGTTCCACACATTTCCTATCAGATGACACAATTTCATTATTCTTTATGGCTGAGTAAAACTCCATTATGTCCATTTTAACATGTGTGAGCTGTTCCTCATGTAAGCAGAGCAGGTGGAAAGTGAAATTAGATTTATTCATAACATCATCTCAGAAAAACACATGTTTTTATAACATAGAAACATATATTTTCCATAGGAATGTGTCTCCAAAAGAAAATAAAAATGATTAGGGTTTGGGTGGACTAATTAAATTGTTTATAGTTATGAAATGATATTTCAAACTTTCCTTGTTGAATGAATGTTGTTTCACATGCATTCAAACTTTATCATATTTTGCCAGTGAAAAGTCCACATTTCCAGGCTAGTGTCAGGAATCCCTGGGGATGTACAGACCAGAGGGATGGGAAGAGTTTCCTGGGGTGGTTATAAGTTTATACAGAAGGGTGACACTGAGAACAGATAAAAGAAGAATGACCTGCTTTTTTTTTTTTTTTTTTTTTTTATTGATTGTTCAAAACATTACACAGCTCAAGACATATCATCTTTCATACATTTGACTCAATTGGGTTTTGAACTCCCCAAATACATAATACAGACTCACTTCTGTTACATACTCACATTTTTACATAATGGCATATTAGTGACTGTTGTATTCTGCTACCTTTCCTATCCCCTACTATCCCCCCTCCCCTCCCCTCCCCTCCCACCTTCCCTCTCTACCTCCTCTGCTGTTGTTCTATTCTCTCCCCTTTTTTTTCCCCCCCACCCCCTTGCCCCTCATAACCTCTTATAATTTTGTGTATCACTGAAGGTCTCCTACCATTTCCATATGTTTTCCCTTCTCTCTTCCTTTCTCTCCCCCCATTCGTCTTAGTTTACTGTTAGTCTTTTCCTCATGCTCTTCCTTCCTGTTCTATTCTTAGTGGCTCTCTTTATATCAAAGAAGACATTTGACATTTGTTTTTTAGGGCTTGGCTAGCTTCACTTAGCATAATCTGCTCTAATGCCATCCATTTCCCTGCAAATTCTATGATTTTGTCGTTTCTTAGTGCTGCATAATACTCCATTGTGTATAGCTGCCACAATTTTTTTATCCACTCATCTATTGAAGGGCATCTAGGTTGGTTCCACAGTCTAGCTATTGTGAATTGTGCTGCTATAATCATTGATGTGGCCGTATCCGTATAGTGTGCTCTTTTAAGGTCCTCAGGGAATAGTCCAAGAAGGGCAATAGCTGGGTCAAATGGTGGATCCATTCCCAGCTTTCCCAGGAATCTCCATACTGCTTTCCAAATTGGCCTCACCATTTTGCAGTCCCACCAGCAGTGAACAAGTGTGCCCTTTTCCCCACATCCTCGCCAACACTTATTGTTGTTTGACTTCATAATGGCTGCCAATCTTACAGGAGTGAAATGGTATCTTAGGGTGGTTTTGATTTGCATTTCTCTGATTGCTAGAGATGGTGAGCATTTTCTCATGTGCTTGTGGATTGATTGTATGTCCTCCTCTGAGAAGTGTCTGTTCAGGTCCTTGGCCCATTTGTTGATTGGATTATTTGTTATCTTATTGTTTAATTTTTTGAGTTCTTTGTACATTCTGGATATTAGGGCTCTGTCTGAGGTGTGAGGGGTAAAAATTTGTTCCCAGGATGTAGGCTCTCTATTTACCTCTTTTACTGTTTCTCTTGCTGAGAAAAAACTTTTTAGTTTAAGTAAGTCCCATTTGTTTATTCTTGTCAATAACTCTTGGGCTACGGGCGTTCTATTAAGGAATTTGGAGCCCGACCCCACAATATGTAGATCGTAGCCAACTTTTCCTTCTATCAGACGCAGTGTCTCTGTTTTTATATCTAGCTCCTTGATCCATTTTGAGTTAACTTTTGTGGCTGGCGAGAGAAAGGGATTCAATTTCATTTTGTTGCATATGGATTTCCAATTTTCCCAGCACCATTTGTTGAAGATGCTATCCTTCCTCCATTGCATGTTTTTAGCCCCTTTATCAAATATAAGATAGTTGTAACTTTGTGGATTAGTCTCTGTGTCCTCTATTCTGTACCATTGGTCCACCTGCCTGTTTTGGTACCAGTACCATGCTGTTTTTGTTACTATTGCTTTGTAGTACAGTTTGAGCTCTGGTATCGCTATACCTCCAGATTCACACTTCCTGCTTAGAATTGCTTTTGCTATTCTGGGTCTTTTGTTTTTCCATATGAATTTCATGATTGCTTTATCTATTTCTACAAGAAATGTCTTTGGGATTCTGATTGGCATCGCATTAAACCTGTAGAGAACTTTGGGTAATATCGCCATTTTGATGATGTTAGTTCTGCCTATCCATGAACAGGGTACATTTTTCCATCTTCTGAGATCTTCTTCTATCTCTCTCTTTAAGGTTCTGTAGTTTTCATTGTATAAATCTTTCACCTCTTTTGTTAGGTTGATTCCCAAGTATCTTATTTTCTTTGAGGATATTGTGAATGGAGTGGTTTTCCTTATTTCCATTTCAGAGGTTTTGTTGCTGATATACAGGAATGCCTTTGATTTGTGCGTGTTGATTTTATATCCTGCCACTTTGCTGAATTCATCTATTAACTCTAGCAGCTTCTTTGTAGATCCTTTTGGGTCTGTTAAGTAAATTATCATGTCATCTGCAAATAGCGATAATTTAATTTCTTCTTTTCCTATTTTTATGCCTTTAATTTCTTTTGTCTGTCTAATTGCTCTGGCTAGTACTTCGAGAACTAAATTGAATAGAAGTGGTGATAGAGGACATCCCTGTCTTGTTCCAGATTTTAGAGGGAATGCCTTCAGTTTTTCTCCGTTTAGGATGATGCTAGCCTGAGGTTTAGCATATATAGCTTTTACAATGTTGAGGTAAGTTCCTGATATCCCTAGTTTTTCTAATGTTTTGAACATAAAGGGATGTTGTATTTTGTCAAATGCTTTTTCTGCATCTATCGAGATGATCATATGGTTCTTGTCTTTAAGCCTATTGATGTGGTGAATAGCATGTATTGATTTCCGTATATTGAACCAGCCTTGCATCCCAGGGATGAATCCTACTTGATCATGGTGCACAAGTTTTCTGATATGTTTTTGTATTCGATTCGCCAGAATTTTATTGAGAATTTTTGCATCCAAGTTCATTAGAGATATTGGTCTGTAGTTTTCTTTCTTTGAAGTGTCTTTGTCTGGTTTTGGGATCAGGGTGATGTTGGCCTCATAGAATGAATTAGGAAGAGCTCCTTCTTTTTCTATTTCTTGAAATAGTTTGAAAAGTATTGGTATTAGTTCTTCTTTGAAGGTTTTGTAGAACTCCGCTGTATACCCATCAGGTCCAGGGCTTTTCTTGGTTGGTAGACTTTGGATGGCTTCTTCTATTTCTTCCTTTGTTATTGGTCTGTTTAAATTGTGTGTGTCTTCCTGTCTCAATCTGGGCAAATCATATGCCTTAAGAAATTTATCGATATCCTCGCTATCTTCTATTTTATTAGAATATAGGGTTTCAAAATACTTTCTAATTATCTTCTGTATTTCTGTAGTGTCGGTTGTGATATTGCCTTTTTCATCCCGTATATTAGTAATTTGAGTTCTCTCTCTTCTTCTTTTTGTTAGCATAGCTAAGGGCTTGTCTATCTTATTTATTTTTTCAAAGAACCAACTTTTAGTTTTATCAATTTTTTCAATGGTTTTTTTTGTTTCAATTTCGTTTATTTCTGCTCTAATTTTAATTATTTCTTGTCTTCTACTACAATTGCTGTTGTTTTGTTCTTCCTTTTCTAGGTTTTTGAGGTGTAGTGTGAGTTCATTTATTTGTTGGTTTTTTCTTTTTTTGATGAAAGAACTCCAGGATATGAATTTCCCTCTTAAAACTGCTTTCATTGTGTCCCATAGATTCCGGTATGTTGTGTCTGTATTATCATTTGACTCTAAGAATTTTTTTATCTCTTCCTTTATGTCTTCTGTAACCCATTGATCATTCAATAACATATTGTTCATTTTCCATGTGGTGTAGGATTTTTCCTTCCTTTTTTTATCATTGATTTCCAATTTCATTCCATTATGGTCAGATATGGTGCATGGTATTATCTCCACACTTTTATATTTACTAAGATTTGCCTTATGGCATAATATATGGTCTATTTTTGAGTAGGATCCATGTGCTGCTGAGAAGAACGTGTATCCACTTGATGATGGTTGGTATATTCTATATATGTCAGTTAGGTCTAGGTTATTGATTGTGCTGTTGAGTTCTATAGTTTCTTTATTCAGCTTTTGTCTAGAGGATCTGTCTAATGGTGAGAGCGGTGTGTTGAAGTCACCCGTAATTATTGTGTTATGGTCTATTTGACTCTTGAACTTGAGGAGCGTTTGTTTTATGTAGATTGCAGCTCCATTGTTTGGTGCATACAAATTGATAATTGTTATGTCTTGTTGGTGGATGGTCCCTTTTAACAGTATATAGTGTCCTTCTTTATCCTTCTTAATTAACTTAGGTTTGAAGTTGATTTTATTTGATATGAGTATGGCCACTCCTGCTTGCTTCCGAGGGCCATGTGAGTGGTATGATTTTTCCCAACCTTTTACCTTCAGCCTGTGTATGTCTTTTCCTATCATATGAGTCTCCTGAAGGCAGCATATTGTTGGATTTGTTTTTTTGATCCAGGTTGCTAGCCTATGTCTCTTGATTGGTGAGTTTAGGCCATTAACATTTAAAGTTACAATTGAGATATGATTTGTACTTCCAGTCATGCTTCTTTATTTATTTATTTTAGTTTGGCTAGTTTTACTTTTTTGGTTATTTTCCTCCTCCTTTACTGAGATACCTCTTGTTGTTAGTTTTGGGCACTATTTTTCAATTCCTCTTCTTGTAGTATATTGCTCAGAATGCTTTGCAGTGCTGGTTTTCTTGCTGCAAATTCTTTTAGCTTTTGTTTATCGTGAAAGATTTTAATTTCGTTGTCAAATCTGAAGCTCAATTTTGCTGGATACAGTATTCTTGGTTGAAATCCATTATTTTTCAGCGTTTGAAATACATTGTTCCAGGATCTTCTCGCTTTCAAAGTCTGTGCTGAGAAATCAGTCGTTAACCTAATTGGTTTACCCCTGAATGTAATCTGTCTCTTTTCTCTGGTAGCTTTTAATATTCTCTCCTTGTCCTGTATGTTGGCTATCTTCATAATTATGTGTCTTGGAGTTGGTCTATTATAGTTTTGAATGTTTGGGGTCCTGTAGGCTTCCAGGATTTGGCAATCCATTCCATCTTTCATCTCTGGGAAGTTTTCTACAATTATTTCATTTAATATGCTATCCATTCCTTTGGTTTGAATCTCTGTGCCTTCTTCTATCCCGATGACTCTCAAATTTGGTTTTTTAATGACATCCCATATCTCTTGAATAGATTGCTCATGGGATTTAAGCATCTTTTCTGTGTTGACTATACTCTTTTCAAGTTGATAAACCTTGTCTTCATTATCTGATGTTCTGACTTCTACTTGATCAAGTCTATTTGTAATATTCTCGTTTGAGTTTTTAATTTGGTTTATAGTCTCCTGCAATTCTAGGATTATAGTTTGATTCTTTTTTAAGATCTCTATCTCCTGGTAGAGCTCGTTCTTTGCCATTTGAATTTGTTTGTTTAATTCATTTTCAAAATATATTTTTATTGCTTGGACTTGCTGTCTCATGTCTTCTCTAATATTCCTTTCCATTTGAGTTAGGTATGCCTTGAGTTCTTTCCCTATCCCTGCTTCTGATGTTTCTATGTCCTCTTGTAGAATTAAGTTGTCTTGCATTGTTTGTACTCCTTTTTTCCCTTGTTTTCTCATGTTGTCCCCGTTGCTTTCCAGCTCTATTTGATTGTCGTGTTTCTACTCTCTTCTATAGATTTGTTTTGGTTCTGTATTACTCTGATGCCTCTCCTTAGTGTTGTTAAACTATGCCTACTGACGTGGATTCCACTGTGAAGGAAGATCCGACGTCCGAGCTCCAGTGACGACACTACTTTGCTATGACCGGCCCCAGTTCCTTGCCTGGGTATCCTGATGAGGTGGTGTGACTGGATTGTCTCTGTTTGATTTCAGCTCCCAGTCGCGGCAGGCAGGCAGTCTCTAGCCGCCCAGTATCACAGGCCGAGGGCGGGTGATCGGTCACCTGCGGCCGGGTGTTTTCCTACCGCCCAGCTATGCGGGCAGTGGGTGAACTGTCACCAGCAGGCCTGCAATTTCCAGCTGCCCAGTCTCGAGGGCCTTGCCTCTAGCCTCCTGGTTTCTCCTGCTAGCCTTCTGTAGCCGCAGGGCAGGCCGCACGAATCAGTGGGCCTGGATCTCCGGGGTCCCACAGTTGGCAATTGGGATCCCAGGCACTCTGTCCTTTGGATTTTTCCTGCTTGCCCCTCCCCCAGCTCTAGCTAGACAGGTTTCCTTTTGGCTGCAGATGGGTAGGGGGGGTTGCAGGTCAGGTGCCTCTAGTTCCCCCCTAGTCTTTATGCAGGCTCACTCTGATTCTCCCTCCCCCGGCAAGCCTAGGAGAGAATTTATGCAAGTTCCCGATGTGTGGGGGATGGGCTGAGTGCCACACACCTGTTTTGTTGTTGAGATCTGTCGGAGAATGGGTGGATATATCAGCTGTTCAAGATGCTGACTGCTGATTCCCTTGGTGGAGTGTCTGCTGTGGGGGATGGGACTGTACCGCTTCCTTCCCCGTCTAAACTCCCGTACTCAGCCCGGGAGTCAGTGCGGGCTTGGCTGGTGGGATTCCACCTGGTCGCAGCCGAGCCTCTCCCTGCTTGCTAATTAATGGCTTCCCTGGGGCGCCACGCCTTCTGTAGCCGCAGGGCAGGCCGCACGAATCAGTGGGCCTGGATCTCCGGGGTCCCACAGTTGGCAATTGGGATCCCAGGCACTCTGTCCTTTGGATTTTCCTGCTTGCCCCACCCCCAGCTCTAGCCAGACAGGTTTCCTTTTGGCTGCAGATGGGTAGGGGGGTTTGCAGGTCAGGTGCCTCTAGTTCCCCCCTAGTCTTTATGCAGGCTCACTCTGATTCTCCCTCCCCCGGCAAGCCTAGGAGAGAATTTATGCGAGTTCCCGATGTATGGGGGATGGGCTGAATGCCACACACCTGTTTTGTTGTTGAGATCTGTCGGAGAATGGGTGGATATATCAGCTGTTCAAGATGCTGACTGCTGATTCCCTTGGTGGAGTGTCTGCTGTTTAAATAAAATTTTCATTAATTTCTAAATAAATATGCAATAATCTACATATACAAGTATTCTATTGAATGAATACCTTTTATCATGCATATTCGAAGGGTAGAATTTCAAATCTAAATCATACACATTTAGTATGCTTACAAACACATTAATAGATTCAAGTTGCAAAATGGAGCAGAAAAGTCCCTAAATAACAATACCCCATAATAGAGCACCAAAGAATATTTGAGTTACTGTGGTCCATTCTACATTTAATCCTTGTCAGAGGCAGATGAAGTAGACACCAACAACATTTTCAAATTACTGACTGGAAAACAGGCACAGGAAATAAACTTGCTGTTGGAAAAGGCAGAGAGATGGCAGTACTTGACTGCTGCGGGTTCTGCCTTCTTTACTACTTGATGTCTCTTGGAACAAAAGCACAGTTTACTCCATCATGGGAAGCTACACATGGGGTTTGTGGTTAGGCAGCAGAATGTGTTTGAGTTAGCTTTTTTCCTGCTGTGACTAAGAGACCCAACCAGAACAACTGTAGAGGAGGAAAAGTTTATTTGAGGGCTCATGGTCTCAGTCCAGAGATAGCCAGCTCCATTCCTTGGGGCTCAAGGTGAGGCTGAACATAATGGTGGAAGAGTGTGGTCAAAGGAAGTGGCTCACATCATATGATGATCAGGAAGCAGAGAGAGAGACTCTATTGCCAGATACAAAATATATACTCTAAAGGTATGCCCCAATGACCCACTGTTATGCCAGATTCATGGGACCCAAATAGACCTCCAGGAGCCGAATCCGAAGCAATCACTCAAGAGTCTTTATTGCAAGCTCCAGCCTGGACTCACAACCGTTCTCGACACAGAGGTCCCAGAGAGTGAGTCTCGGTCCTTTGTTCAGTAAGATTTTATAGGTTTTGGGGGGATACTCTATGTGTCACAACATCATACAGCAAATCATTCCGTACCGCGGGAAAATCAAACAACTCTTAACATTGATTAGCACATTCACTGGCGGGAACAGTTGGGTAGGGGTGATTGGTTAGTACAAGAGGGAGTTTCATTTAAACTGATTGGTTTAGGCCACAAAGGGTGTACGTGCTAAACTACATGGTTCCCCAACATGTTATCAACCACCATAAACTACTTGGGGGTCATCTGGCTTTCCAGGTATTTTCCCTGTCTTATGCTGATTGGAGGTTGCTAGGGGGGTCGCCATGGGTCCTCACCTAGCCTAACTGAGTCAGGTACACCTGGCACCACAGACCTCTCCTGTTATTTACAGACAAACAACTCAGCAGGGTGGGTGTGTACTTAGGAGTGCTCTGTGGGTTTTTCCAAGAACAAGGGTCACGCCCCCTTCCTTAGGACAGGCCTTGAGGTAGAAACTGCTGTTATTTATTTTTTTTTAAATGGAGTCACATTAGTTTCTCACCACCTCTTCCAGTCACACTATACCCACCTTCAATTTCCACCCAGTTAATCACATAATGGGGCTAATTCACTGACTGGAAGGCTCTCATAACCCAATCATTTCTCCTCTAAACTATCTTGCATTATCTCATGCATAAACTTTTGGTGGACACCTAATATTCACACTATAACAGCATACCAGGAAGAAGAGCTGGAACAATGGGTCCAAAGTAAAAAGGAGGGTTCAGGGTATAAAGAAACTTAGATTAATGGGAGTTAAAAAACTATTGTTAATGATTCCAATAAAGAGAGTGATACGCCTAAGGTTTTGGATTTTTCTAAAACATTCAAAAAAAATTTAATGGATAAATTACCTCAGCAACCTACATTTCATTCTTATCTTCATAAAAATAAATACTGCTCAAGTAGCCCTCCTTTGGTAGAGACTAGGAAATAAGAAAGATTTGTTTACTTGTAATTAACTTAGGTCATCCTTCTTGAATTGTTGCTAAGGTGCCAAAGATTTCTGTCTACCACCTGTTTTCAGTTGCTGCCAGGGATCTCCCTCACTTTAATAATTGCAGTTTCCTCAGTGAAATTGTCTGTGACATTCTTAAGACCTATCAGGGAATAGACTGTGCTATATCAGTACATGTTTATATTAGACCTATTAGCTCATATTTTCTTTTGGAAAACAAAAACACTTCTCATTTAACCTTAGGTAGTATAGTTTATTTATCACAATGATCCTGATCCTAGTAGAGCCATAATCACCAATGAACTCTTAAACTTTTAACCAGGTAAGTAATCTGATTTCAAAGAACTAGAAGGAGGTAGAGGAGAGACCACTGTCATATAGCAGTATTTAGCATACCAGAAATTTCATACATGTACATCATGCACATATTTTGTACTTTCTTCAAGTGGACACACACACACCCACACACATGCATGCATACATATGTACACTCTTATGCTTTAGATACATGGTGTTCCAAAAGCTCATGTGTGCAACAATGAAAGATAGTTTGCATGTGAAAAAATTGGATTATGAGAGTCTAAATCTAATCATTGCATTATGATAGATATTAATTGGGTGGTAACTATAGGCAGGTAGGATTTGGCTGAAGAAGGTGGGACCCTTGGGATATGCTTTTGAGGTGTATATTTTGTCCCAGGGAACTCTGATGCTTCCTGGGCACCATGTTTTTCCCAGCTGTTTTCCTGTGCCACAAACCTCTGCCATGATGTTCTGCCTCACCTCCATCCTCAAGGAATGAAGCCAGCCATCATCAACTGAGACCATAAAATCATGATCCCCAAATAAACTTTTCCTCCATAAAATTGTTTCTGTGAGGTCTTTTGGTCATAGCAGCAAAATATATGAATAACACACACACACACACACACACACACACACACACACACACGTTCATATATAATCGAAACTATCCTAGATCAGATTTTCCAGGGAACAGATTCTCATGTGGAAAGGAATACATCAGAGAGATCAGAAAGTGTTTTTCAGATAATCTATGGAAGGAAGGAAAAACAAACCAGTAATGACCAGAGTTGGGGTGGGGCAAGCAAAACTGATGGGCATTCAGAACTGTTAAAAGTTGATGCAAAGGGCCTTCAAATGCCCATGTCATTGAATAAAGACATCACCTGGAAGGAGTAATGACTATGGGTGAGTTTTCTTCAGGATGGTACTCTTTCAAACAGGCCAAGGGTCCTTTTTTTAACAGTACCATCAGCTGTTAAATGAACATGTAATTTGTTTCTAAATAAGGATTGTGCTGGCATATCACAGTATTTATCCTGCAGAGTATCATGATTTGGATTTGGAATGTCCCTAAATAAAGGCTCATGTGTTGAAGATTTTGTCCAGTGCATCAATGTTTAGAGGTGGAATTTGAGGAAGTGATTGGATATTAAGAATTTTGACATTATCAGTGCATTAAACCATTATGATTCTCCTGCTTCAGCCTCCCAAATTGTCAAGATTAAAGACATGTACCACCTCACTCAGCTTAAATTTGTTTCTTCAGGTAATTTTTCAAAGTGACAAGAAACCAACTAACAGAGGTAAAACAGCTCTATAACATAAGCAATAAGGTTAAACAGACATATGATAATTTTATCACATATATGCCTACATAGAAAATATAACCAATGAATATTTTATCTTTCCTAAATACTATGCAAGTATTTGAAGATTTTATGTTTAATAGGAAGAGATAATATAAATCCTAGATCTTCAAATTATCTAAAGATCCTGATAATCATATTTCAGTTATCATATCCAGATCATTACCAGTGATATAAAAATTCTCAGAATTATTTTTGAGGTGTAGTAGAACACAGTTTTTTAAAAAAAATTATTAAACATGTTGGAATAATGTTACTCATCTGATCAATATACGAGAAAAAAAAACTTGAGTAAAATTCACATTTACAAAATCAGGGAAAAGACATAAATATTTTAAAATGAAAAGTAGTCAGTATTGTTAAGGATTCATTTTAATTATGGAAATTGAGATTCTTATGCAAGTGGGTGTGTGCAACTTCTTTTAAACTGGCATTTCCAATAAAAATTCTTTTTAAGGGTGCCACACCCTTAATTTTAAGGGTGTTCCCTGGAAAATATAATCTAGGATAGTTTCGATTAAAAGATAAGTTACTGGTTATATAAAAACCACAACTAGAAAAAAGGAAAGAAAATGAGCCAGTGAAATTGACAGTTTTTGGGATTGGCTTTTGATGTTGGAGCTAAGAAAGGATGTTACCTTCTTAGGCTACACAGTCTCTAAAAGATACATTAACTTGGACGTCATGGTGGAACCCACAAACTTATCTAAATACAATTTTCAAAAAGTTCAAAACATGAATTAGAATGAATGCATAAAAAATTTATTTCATTGATGAAGGAATCAGAAAGAGTGAAAGCTAGTTATCATTAGATTCATAACAAACTAAAAGTGAATGCCTTCACCCAGTTTCCTGCCAAAGTGAAGCATTCCAGCTTTGTACCATTCAGCAGTTTGCTATTTTCTGTGCCCATCTTAATGAAAGCTTTGCTGACTCAAAGATCCATTTCCATCTTCAGGACTTCCTGACCTTTTCTGCTTTATCTCCTGATGTAGCCTCTAGCCACTTTGGGCTGCCTTTCTAGTTTATTTATATTACCCATTATGATGGTTTGGATCTAGAATATTCCCCAAAGTCTGTGTGTTCAGAGATGAGGCTTTGAGCAAGTTATTTGATCATGAGGACTCTGACTTCATCAGTGAATTAATCCAATAATGGCTAAATGGACTACTGGGAGGTGAGGTACTTGGAAGAATGCAAGTCACTGGGTCCACACCCTGACAGGGCTTATGTTCTCTCCTGCATGTTTTTCTCCCCTCGCCTCTCCTCCCCCTCCACTACTCCCTCCTCACTCCTCCTTTCCCCTCTCCTCTCCTCCTCCTGCCTGCCATAATCTGATCAGCATTCCTCTGCCATGTTCTTGGAGAATGATGTTCAGCCTCACCTCAGGCCCAGAGGAATAGAATCAGCTGACTATGCACTGAAACCATAAATCAAAACAAACTTTTCCTCCTCTAAGTTGTTCTGATCAGGTACACTTTGCCTGAAATGTCTAACATTACTTCTTTTAGTGTTTTGGTTAATTTTTAAATTTTTACTTAACTCTATTTTTCTCAAAATGTGCCTTCTTTCTTTCATTTCTCAGCTATTCTAAGAAATCTTCAAAGTTTCAAAAAATGCATATAAAGTGTTATATGGAAGCAGTTTCTCTCCCTTTCATGATTTTTATGATCAAAAATTGAAGTAAAATGGTTAAACTCAATATTTAATGGGTTAAGACAAAGATTACTCAAAGCTTATTCAAAGTTTATTATCAGAGTAGCATCTTTACTTCCTAAATAGTTTAGAATGTCACTACATTTGTAATTGTATCCCAAATCACCCATGTATGATGACTTTTCTTCCCTACATCAGTTTTATTCTGTCAAATGAAAGTAACATTTTGGCAAATGAGAGAATGAATATTGAAACAAGGAGTATTTTCAGACTTTTATTCTATTAAATGCCTACAGAATTATACTCTAGTAAAAAGTAAAATAAAATAAAGCACTCTACAACTTAGTCTAAATTTTTTTTCTGATTTAAAGTTTCTGACACAGCATGATACAATTGATTATGGCAATGACTTTTTCCCCCCTTAAGTCAAGAAAAACTGCACAACAATAATTAACTAATTAAAATTTGCATAATTATGATTACAAAATTCTAAGAGAACTATTGTAGTAACAGTATAACAACTTATCTAAGGCAAATTAAGTTGTATTTCCTCTCTGCTTTAATTTATTTTAATCCAAAAGAGTAATAAATAGGATATGTCTAGTTGATGATTTAATTAACTGTAACATATTAAGAAGTTAGAAATTGTTATGATGCTGAAAATCTCAATGCCCTAGAAGTGTAGCATCTTTATCCTTTATTTCCTAAATAGTTTAGAATGTTACTATTTTCATAATTATGTCCCAAATAAATATTAGTAAACAAGAACAACAACAACAACAAAAGATTCAGGGGTCAATCACTGTGAAAGAGCAAGAAAAGGGGGAAAAATCACTTTTAATGAAGTGGAAAAGATTGGTTTAATGTGTTTGACAGTCATACTGAAACAATAGTAATGCAGAATTGCAACTCCATTTACTTTCTGCAATGAGCAGAAATATTCAAGGACACTTAGAAAACATAATCAAAAGAAGGTGTAAGATAGATTTTATTTGAGGTTTTTGATTTATATAGTTTGAAAAATTTTTGGGGATCCAGAAGGAGGTGGCATTCTGTGTTGTTCCATGACCTGGGACTCAAGAAGTGAGAACACTGATTCTCTGTGAGCAATATTCCTGCTTCCTCACAGGAATCATGGCCACTGTGCCTGTGCATGGCTCTAGGCCTCAACGTCATTGTAGGTCTCCCAACTACTTGTCCATGCAGGACTATGGGGTGCCTGAGCAAGACCATCAGCAACAGCACCCACACAAAACTTTTGACCATCCAATTGAGCAGAAATTGAGGTAACTCCTATGCAGGACACCTGGCAGTTACCCACATGCAGGCTCTCTAGCCGCCATTCCTGTGGGGACCCCCATCAACCAACGTGGGGCTTCCCTAGTTGTCTTCCTTTTGGGATTCTGCATCAATAAAGATAGTCCCCTATGTGCTGTAGCTTGCATGTACTGGGGAACTTCACCCAGGTTCTGAAAACAGCCACAGCCATATGCTGCTTGCCACAGACCCAGTCTCTGAATTTATCATCCAATGCCACCACCTGGCTCCTCCACTCAACCCAATATCCCATCTTGGGCCACTTTCATCACCATCTTTAGTGGGGGCAACTCCCAGTTTGGAACTCTGGCTATACAGGTGCCCAGGTTCTAATTAATCCTCTCTCCAGCAGCTGCTTACCAGGTGCAGTGATTGCCTACCCCCCCTCCAAAAAAAAAAAAAAAGTTCTCAGTGGAGAAGGTGTGCAGTATGCCCAAATCTCGACACACAAGAGCCCTGGAGAGAAACATAATTTATTAGGAAGCAGTAAGGCAGAGGGTGAGTGTGATACAGTTTAGAGACTAACACAGAAACCAGGAACTGAGAGACCTTCAGATGAGATGAGGAGAAAAGACCAGGAGCTCACATCACAGGAGAAGACACCAAATGAGATCCCTGAGGTGCAGTCTCCCTTCTGGACTGGCAGGTGTCACACCCCACTTCCAGGTGCCCTTCACCCAGGAACAAACCTCCCTCTCTGGTTACCTTGACTGTCCTGAGGGTGGAGATACCAGCTAACAACAGATGACCTTAGATATTAGATGAAAAGGGAAGCAGGAAAGATATTGATCTCTAGCCAAAACAATCATTGTTTCTTCCATTGAAAATTTTTTTCCTTTCTTCTCCCTCTCTATTCTCCTGCCCTCACATCATCAACATATGTGAAACCAAGTACTTTGCATAAATTAGGATATTGAGGATTGAGACGACTGAAGAGTATATTATAGTTATGTTGTATATTATTTTCTTTTTTTCCTCCGATTTTTACTATTTAACATTTTAAATTTTTCTTAATTTAAATGTGTGTTTGTTTTATGTACTATGCTGTCTTTCTAGTTACTTTCTCTCTACTCACCTGCTACTCACCTGCTACTCACCTTCTTCTTTAGATTTTTTTTCTTTTTTAAACTTGTTTTAATTAGTTATACATGACAGTAGAATGCACTTATAGATTTGGTATATCATACATAGATGGAATAGAATTTCTCATTTCTGAGTATACATATTGTAGAAACACATTGGTCATACAGTCACATACATACGTACAGTAATAATGTTTGTTTCATTCTACTATTTTTCTTATTCCCACATCCTCTGACTTCCCCTCCTTTCACTTTCCTCTACCTAATCTAAGGTTATCTTTCTTATTTTTTGCATTACAATTCTTAATACACATAAATACCACACTTTTTGTATTTCTGTATGTTGACATCCAACTTAAGTCTTCATACATGTACTTTGTATAATGATGACCATCACATTCCACCATCCTTGTTACTCCTCTAAACCCTTCCTTTCCCTCCCACCCCTCTTCCCTATTTTGAATTCATCTTTTCTCCCCATGCTCTCCCTCCTTATCTCACTATGAGATAACCTCCCTATATCAGAGAAAACTTTAGGTATTTGTTTTTTGGGGATTGGCTGACTTTATTTAGCATTATCTTCTCAACGCCATCCACTTACCTGCAAATGCCATGTTTTTTCTTTTTTAATGCTGAGTAAAATTTCATTGAGTATATATGCCACATTTTTAGTCCATTTATCCACTGAAGGACATCTAGGTTGGCTCCACAGGTTAGCTATTGTGAATTGTGCTGCTATAAACATTGATATGGCTGTGTCCCTGTAGTATGCTGCTTTTAAGTCCTTTGAATATAGTCCAAGGAGAGAAATAGCTGGGTCAAATGGTGGCTCCTACCCAGTTTTCCAAGGAATCTCCATATTGCTTTCCAAATTGGGAATCAATTTAACCAAAGAGGTGAAAGATCTATACAATGAAAACTCCAGAACCTTAAAGAAAGAAATAAAAGAAAACCTTAGAAGATGGAAGGACCCACCTTGCCCTTGGATAGGCAGAATTAATATTATCAAGATGACCAGACTTCCAAAAGCACTATACAGATTTAATGCAATTCCAATAAAATCACAATGGCATTACTCATAGAAATAGAAAAAAAATCATGAAATTCATCTGGAAAAATAAGAGACCCAGAATAGCTAAAGCAGGAAGAGTGAAGCAGGTAGTATTGCTATACCACACCTTAAAATATACTACAGAGAACTAGCAACAAAAGCAGCATAGTACTGGCACCAAAACAGGTCAGTAGACCAATGGTACAGAATACAGGACACAGAGACTAACCCACAAAATTATAATTATTATAATTAAAATTATGCCAAAAATATTCACTGGAGAAAAGATAGCATATTCAACAAATGGTGCTGGAAAAACTGGAAATCCATATGCAACAAAATGAAGCTGAACCCCTGTCTCTCGCCATGCACAAAATTTAACTCAAAATGGCTCAAAGACCTAGGAATTAAATCAGAGACTCTGTGTCTAATAGAAGAAAAAGTAGGCCCTAATCTTCATCATGTGGGATTAGGCCCCAATTTCCTTTATATGACCCCTATAGCACAAGAATTAAACCCAAGAATCAATAAATGGGATGGAATCAAAGTAAAAAGTTTCTTTTCAGCAAGAGAAACAATCTGTGAGGTGAAGAGAGAGCCTACATTCTGGGAAAAAATTTTTACCCCTCACACATCAGATAGAGCACTAATCTCTAGGGTATATAAAGAACTCAAAAAGCTAAACACCAAAGGAAACAAATAACCCAATCAACAAATGGGCTAAGGACCTGAACAGACATTTCTTAGAAGAAGATATACAATTAAGAAATAAATATATGAAAAAATGCTCCTCATCTTTAGCAATCAGAGAAATGCAAATCAAAACCACTCTAAGATAGCATCTCACTCCAGTCAGAATGGCACCTATTATGAAGACAAATGACAATAAGTGTTGGCGAGGAGGTAGGAAAAAGTACACTCATACATTGCTGGTGGGACTGCAAACTTCTTTAGATTATTATTTCACACTTTCTAATATATAATAACTCTCCTCCTACCTCCTTAGCATATGGTCCCACACCTCACCTCAGGTTCTTTGTCCAAAACCAGAAACTGTAAACTCTTTACAAACCTATGATTATATTGTAGATAATAATTGAACTCACCATTTCTGTAAATTGTGACCAAACTGTAAATGTCTATTAGCAACTATTTGCTTGTTGATATTTTGTTTATATCGGGCTCTGTTAACATTGTCCTTCCCCTCAAAGGAGAGATATTGGAACACTACAGGGTCACCATAAGCCTATAGGGTAAAAACGGTAACACCTTGAATCCACAATACTAGAAGGGAAGACACAGGAGCAACATGAAAAGACAAGGGAAGAAAGTGCCCCAAACAAGTCAAAATACCACATTACTAGAATCAATGGCTAGCACCGCAGATGAAATGACAGAGAAAAAGTTCAGGATGTACATGATTAAAATATTCTGTGAATTAAAGGATGCTAGAGCAAATACAGGAAGCAAAAGATCATGACACAAAGAACTACATAAAAAAATACAGGAAGCAAAATATTACTTCAATAGGGAGATAGGGGTTCTAAAGAAAAAACAAATAGAAATCCTAGAAATGAAAGAAAAAAATATGCCAACTTAAACTCTTGGAAGATAGGACCTCAGACAATGAAGACAAAATATATAATCTTGAAAAGAATATAGGCCACACAGTGAAAATGGTAAGAAACTATGAACAAAACATTCAGGATATATAGGATAGTTGAAAAAGACTGAATTTAAGAGTTATTGGGATAGAGTAAGACATAGAGTTCCAAACCAAAGGAATGAACAGTCTATTCAATGAAATAATATCAGAAAATTTTCAAAACATGAAGAATGAATTTGGAAAATCAAATTCAAGAGGCTTATGGGATGTCAAATGTACAGAATCAAAACAGATCTACACCAAGGCACATTATAATGAAAATGCCTAGCATACAGAATAAGGAGAGAATATTAAAAGCCATAAGAGAAAGGAATCAGATTACATATGGAGATAAATCAGTTAGATTATGTGCAGATTTTTCAACCCAGACCCTGAAAACTAGAAGATTGTGAAACAACATATACAAGCTTTGAAAAACAATGTATGCCAACCAAGAATGTTGTATCCAGCAAAATTAAGCTTTAGATTTGATGATGAAATAAAAACCTTTCATGATAAATAAAAGTAAAATGAATTTACAGTTAGAAAACCTGCATTACAGAATATTCTTGGCAAAATATTCTATGAAGAGGAAATGAAAAACAACAATGAAAATCAGCAGAGGGAGGTATTACAATAAAGGAAAAAATAATCAGAGGAGAAATGAAGTCAAGTTAAATAACAAAATGAACACAAATGGCTGGGAATACAAATCATGTCTTAATAATAATCCTAAAACACATAGAGTGGCAAATTAGATTTAAAAAACAAACAAACAAAGACCCAACAATATGCTGCCTTCAAAACACTCATCTCATAGGAAAAGACAGCCACAGATTGAAGGTAAAAACTTGGGAAAATCATACCACTCAAATGGATTGCAAAAGCAAGCAGGGATTTTTTTCCTCATATCAAATAAAGTAGACTTCAAGCTAAAGTTAATCAAAAGGGATAATGAAGGACATTTCATACTGCTCAAGAGAACCATATACCAACAAGACATAACCATTATAAATATATATGCCCCCCAAAATGAAGCATTTATGTTTATTAAACTCTTCTCAAGTTTAAGGGTCAAATGGACCACAATACAATAATTATGGGTGACTTTAACAGACTCTTTCACCACTAGATAGATGTTCTAAATAAAAGCTGAACAAAGAAACTATAGAGCTCAATAATAGAAACAATTGAAAAAACTGACAAAACAAAAAGGTGGTTCTTTGAAAAAATAAATAAAATTGACAAGCCCTTAGCCATGCTAACAAAGAGAAGGAGAGAGAAAATTCAAAATTATTAACACACTTGATGAAAAAAGGAAACATCATGATGGACAACACAGAAACACAGAAGTTAATTAAAAATTATTTTGAAAACTTGTACTCCAATTAAATAGAGAATATTGAAGGTATCAACAAGTTTCTAGAGTAATATGAAAACTACAGATGAATATCTCTCATGAACATTGATGCAAAAATTAAAAAAAAAATCTTGTAAATCAAATACATATTAAAAAATTAAAAAGATCATGCACCATGATCAAGTGGGATTCATCCCAGGGATGCAAGGTTGGTTCAATATATGTAAATCAATAAATGTAATTCGTCACATCAATAGACTCAAAGATAAGTATCATATGATCATCTCAATAGACGCAGAAAAAAACATTTTACAAAATTCAGCACTCATTCATGTTCAAAATACTAGAAAAACTAGGGATCAGAGGAACATATCTCAACATTATAAAAGCTATCTATGCTAAGCCCCAGGTAAACATCATTTCAAATGGAGAAAAATTGAAAGCATTCCCTCTAAAAACTTGAACAAGACAAGGATGCCCTCTTTCACCAATCGTATTTAACATAGTTTTTGAAATATTGGCCAGAGCAATTATACAGTTGAAAGAAATTAAATGGATACAGATGGAAAAAGAAGAACTCAAATTAGCATTATTTGCTGATGATATGATTCTATACCTAGAAGACCCAAAGAATTCCACTGGAAAACTTATAGAACAAGTAATTGAACTCATGAAAGCAGAAGGATACAAAATCAACACTCATAAATCAAAGGTATTTCTGTATAAAAGGGAAACAAGGAAAATTATCCCATTTATAATAGCCTAAAAATTAAAATAAAATACTTGGGAATCAACCTAATGAAAGAGGTGAAACAACAAAAACTGCAGAACACTTAAGAAAGAAATTAAAGAAGACCCCAGAAGATGGAAAAATCTTCCTTGTTCTTGGATAGGCAGAATTAATATTGTCAAAATGGCCATACTATCAAAGGCACTATAAGATTTAATTCAATTCCAATCAAAATCCCAATTACATTACATATAGAAATAGAAAAAGCAGTCATGAAATTCATCTGGAAAAATAAAAGACCCAGAATAGCAAAACCAACCCTTCCTTAGGAAAAAGAGTGAAGCTAGTGGAATCACTATACCAGACCTTAAACTATACTACAGAGCAATAGTAACAAAAACAGCATGGTATTGGCACCAAAACAGACGTGTAGACCAAAGGTACAGAAGAGAGGACATAGAGACTAACCAACATAATTACAGTTATTTTATATTAGATAAAAATGTCAAAAAAATACATTGGAGAAAAGATAGCCTCTTCAACAAATGGTGCTGGGAAACTGGAAATCTATATGCAAAAAAAAATTAAATTAAATTAAACCTCCATATCTCACCATGAACAAAACTCAACTGAATGTACCAAGGACCAAGGAATTAAGCCAGAGACATTGTGCCTATGAGAAGAAAAAGTAGGACCAAATTTCCATCATGTCAGATTAGCCACCATCTTCCTTAATAAGACTCTTACAGTGCAAGAATTAAAATCAACAATCAATAAATGGGATGGATTTCAACTAAAAAATTCATCTCAATGATTATTTCTTTTTCTTCTCAGCAAAAGAAATAATCATTGAGATGAATACAGAGCCTAAATATTGGGAGCAAATTTTTTACCTACTACACATCAGATAAAGCATTAATCTCTAGGGATATAAAGAACTCAAAAAGTTAAACACCAAAATAAATAAATAGATAGATAGATAGGTAGATAGATAGATAATTCAGCCCAATCAATAAATGGGTCAAGGAACTAAACAGGCCCCTCTCAGAAGATGATTTACAATCAATCAATAAATATATGAAAAAATGTTCAACATCTCTAGCAATTAGAGAAATGCAAATGAAAACTACACTACTAAGATTTCTTCTCACTCCAGTCAGAATGTCAGGATTATGAAGACAAACAACAATAAGTGTTGGTGAGGATGTAGAGTAAAAGGCACACTCATACATTGCTGATGGGACTGCAAATTGGTGCAGCAAATATGGAAAGCAGTATGTAAACTCCTTAGAAAGCTGGGAATGGAACCACCATTTGACCCAGCTATCCAACTCCTTGGTCTATACCCAAAGGACTTAAAATCAGCATACCACAGGGACACAGCCACATCAATGTTTATAGCAGCACAATTCACAATAGCTAAACTGTGGAACCAACCTAAATGCCCTTCAGTAGATGAATGGATAAATAAAATGTGGTATATATACACAATGGAATTTTACTCAGCAATAAAAGAGAATAAAATGATGGCATTTGCAGGTAAATGGATGGAGTTGGAGAATATGATGCTGGTTGAAGTTAGCCAATCCCCAGAAAACCAATGCCAAATGCTTTCTCAGACATAAGGAGGCTGATTCATAGTGGGTTTGGAGGAGGAGCATGGGAGGATTAGATGCACTCTAGATAGGGCAAAGGGGTAGAAGATAAAGGGAGGGGCCATGAGGGTAAAAAAGATGGTGGAATGAGATGGACATCATTACCCTAAATACATGTATTAAGACACGAATGGTGTGAAAATACTTTGTATACAACCAGAAATATGAAAAATTGTGCTCTACATGTGTAATGTGAATTGTAATGCATTGTGCTGTCATATATAACAAATTAAAATAAAACAAAAATAAGTAAAACACATCAGCTCTTGGTTCCTGTGGTTCTGCATCCTCAGATTCAATCAACCACAGGTTGAAAAAAGTTTTAAAAATTGAATTTGTACTATATATGTATAAACTTTATTATTCTTATCATTATTCTCAAAATAATGAAGCCTAAAAAGTATAAAAGAAAAATCCTTGTGACAATGCAGGAAGAGAAAGAAAAAAAAGATTTTAAATTTTTATAGTCTAAAACAAAGGCACCCAAAACATTCACAGAATCAGGAAAATTTCAGAGAACTATCAAGCTAAAGGGGCAAATTATAATGAAAAAAAATCTTACAATTTTATCTTACTCTCTTCCAAGTCTTAGGTTTACAAGTGAAATAGTTCCCTGGCTGTCAAATGTGATTGAATTGTAGTTACTATTTTAGCAATGGCAGTGCACAGTGTGAGAAACAGCTCACTTCCACACCTGGACACTCTTGATTCAAGCCCTAACTCCTCTTTCCCAGTGTTTCTGATCATAGGCATCTAACTCTTCATTCACACAATTTGATTTACCAGTTTTCTCGATTTACCAGTTCATTCTCTTTTCAGAAATAAATAGGCAGAACTTTTATTTGCCTTCATTTGAGAATGTGCGGCCTCTTTGTGGTAATGCAGTCAGGCTAAAAAAAAAAAAAAAAAAAAAAAAACCAAACCCAAATTCCCTATTCAATTCAAGAAAATTGCATTTTCTTTTTTCAGAACCATCAGTGTTTAACATTTCTTAGGGATGATGGGTTCACACCATTTTACAAAGCTGTCATCAGTGACATTTCAAAGAGATTTGTCCTGAGCATTTCAAACTATGAAAAAACGTTGGTATTTAACTGAAATATCATCAAATGGGGCCTGCGTTAGTGTTTATCATTAAATCTTTCAACATCTAAGACCTTTCTGAGCATTTATTTTCGATGTCTTTTCCTTTGGATATGATCTTGATTTCTTTTTCTATTCCAACATCTGTTTACATATGTAATAATCACAGATTCAGACATTCCAGATTTTAAAGTTGAATGATAGATGGAGTTGGGGTTATACACATTTGCTTATGTGAGCTAACATTAATTTCATTGCTTTCTCAAAACTGTTAGAAACAAACATGAGAACTGATGTCCTTGATCATTACCACTGGAATGTAGAAAATGATCACCAGCTCTCAGACAGAAAATCTTTTCCTCATTTCTTCTCCTCTTGATATGTTGATTCCAAATAACACAATGCTCACTAAAATAGGAAACTGTAATCATCTCTGAACCCCTATGCAAGAGCCTCTTGCAGAGGAATAAACAGTTTTTTTAGAAATACAAGTTATTTGGTCAATATTGATAAAACAAATTTTGATCTTTTATCTTTTAAAGATCCCTTGGTATCCTGGGTTCTGTTCTTTAGCTCCTTTTCCTTTTATGTACCATTGCTACGTGTATCCTTAACCTCCCTAAATCCTAACAACTCTGGCTTCTCTACCTATAAATGAAATTTTTATAGAAATATAGAGTTATTAAGAATATTCATTGATCAGATATAAAAAGCTTAAATTTTAAATATGTAGTCAAGAGCCAATAAATTGTACCATTTTTTTCCTCTTACATTTACTCTTTTAAGAATCCTCTTTGCAAGGGAAGGAAACTCTGACTCTTTACTATATTTCTTCTCCTAAGGCAATGTCTTTGGTTTGTCAAAACCTCTGCAGATCTTTACTTAAGAAAATACTCTGACTCCTTGACAGTGTAGGAAAAGAATCTGTGATTAAAGAAATCTCTAAATAAATCATCTGGAAAATGTGTGTGTGTGTGTGTGTGTGTGTGTGTGTGTGTGTGTGTGCGCGCGCCCTACAGAATTTCAAGATGATTACTGTTTTTGAACATTTTTTATTTTGGTGCATATTTCTTAACTTTCTTGTTTTGAATTAGGAACTTATCATCGCTCATTCTAAACTCTAAATCAAAGGAAATGGGGGCACCAAAGAACACAGATGTTCAGAGTTTAGCAGTATTAACATACAGAATATTTTTAGATCACTTAAAACTCTGTTTAGCCCATAAAACTTAAAAGTCAAATTTCAGATGTTCTTAAGACTTAAAGAAATATATTGTTAAAAGGAAGATGCAAAATCTGAACCTAAACCTTTTCTAATTATGTCATTTCCTAGATCCATACCATGCTGAACACATCCAATCTTATATAATTATTGTTATTAAAGAATCAATGCTTTTAGCTAGGCACAATGGTACAAGTTCATAGTCTCAGTGACTCTGGAGGCTAAGGCAGGCGCATACCAAGTTCAAGGCCATACTGGGTAAGTTAGCAAGACTCTGTCTCAAAATAGAAAGGGGTAAGATATAACTCAGTGGTAGAGCACCCTGAGATCAATAACCAGTACTGGGGGAAAAGTTGGGGTCTGTTTTTATCCTAACCTCAAAGAAAAGTCATTGAAGAACTTTGGGTAAATACATGGAATGATTACATTTGTGGTTTACAAATGCGTGCTGATCTGCTGGTGTGGCTATTAGTCTAGCTGAAATATAGTGAATTAGAAGGTAGCAATCCTGGACATAATCCTATTTGAGAGTCTGTTTTCAAAACCTAGGGAAAAGACAATAGTGTCCCAGATTAAAGACTGACTGTGCACATAGAAAAATAGTTATAGAGGAATCAAAATTTAGTGTTATTTGTGAATTTCTTGATTTTTGGAGGTGTGGGAGATGAAGTAATCAATGATAACTCCTCTTTGGCTTAGGCAGAGGGTGAGAAGATATGACATCAAATAAATGGTGCAGACTGATGTAACTCTGAATGCGAGAACATGATTTTTGTTTGGGACATTGCTATATTTTAGATGTCTTTGGGTTATTTGTGTGAAAATACAATAGTGGAAATAAAAATGTAATACAGATTTTTACATTTCTCCTCTCTATTCCCCTAAATCTGTATTGTGTAGAGAGAGGAAAAATTTAATAGAGATTTCTAGGGTTCACTTTCAATATGAATGCCAAAGAGGACAAATAGAGGTTCTAGGTTTGCTTTAAGAATGATCTCAATTTCTAACTAGAAGACCAATATTCAAGAGAATAGAGAATAAAACTTAAAAAAGAGATGGAGAAAATGGGCCAGATAGATAAGAAATATAAAAGAGGAAAAAATAGTTTCATAGAATCTAAAGAAAGCCAATGTCATTATAAGGGTCCTTATAAAAAAAGGCAGGAAAGTCAGAATTAGAGAAGATGGGATGGATGATGGAAACAAAGATGAATGTGTATATGAGGGAGGGAGGAGAGAGAGAGAGTGAGAGAGATAGAGGTGAATGTGAGGAATGCAGATGGCCTGTAGAAGCCAGGGAAGTCCCAGAAATGGATTCTCCCCTGGAGAGAAAGAACTCATTTCTGACAATCCATTTCAGACTTCTAACCACCAAGATTGTGGGATAATAAATTTGGGTTGTTACTCACAAACTTTGTAGCAGTTTTTTACACCAGAAATAAAATATGATGCTATATGAGTTAAATTTTACAATAAAGAATTTTTTGATGATTTTCAAAGAGACCACAAATTGAGAAGAGATCCTGAGATTGTGGTATTCTGAGTGATCGAAAAGAAGAAATGACCCTTTTTTGGATCTGCTTTTGTTATATCTCTGCACTTGGTGTTGCAGTTTGGCAACTTCATCAGCTCCAAGTCAGGGAAATTAGAGACAAAAAGGAAACTTAAAGAACCCACCAATGCCTCACGTCTTGGCCTCCAGATTCTTAACTCTTCTGCCACCTTCTTTCCACTTTTCAGAATTTTATTATGTTTCTTTTATATAGAAACTCCAGAATCTTTAGTTGCATTTACCAGAAGTAATAAGGAAAATAATCCCAAATTGATTTTTTATATTATTTTACAAAATTCTTCTTTATTTGTATTTTCCGGGTTTTTCCAATTGGACATGAGTTATGTGTACTTTCAATAAATATGCTTTTATAATAAAATACTTAGACCAACATTTTACATATCCCAAAGTAATCAGTATAGAACTAAATTTAATTTTGCCTAAAATAAAAAATCTAAAACAAAGGAAACAGATGGATATAATAAATGCCCTCAATCCTATATCATATTTAAATCATCAATGACATAAGCTCTCAATAGCATTTTCTAAAATGTGTACCATACAAGATGATTTTCAAAACTTAGAGACTAAGTTTTGAAACTTAGTCTCTCCTAAGTTTTCTCCTCCCCTCCCCTCCTTTCCCCTCCCCTCCCGGTTAGGCCCATGCAGAAATTATTAAAATTATTACTCAGCAGTTCAAACAGATTTTTTATTTTTTTAATAATCAAAGTGGTACATATTGTCCCTAACACTATGGGGAAGCTGACAAAATTAAAAGTGTTTCAGGGACAATTACCTTTGGTTAAAAAAAAAAAAAATCTCCCTTGTGAAACTTCTTGTCAGAAAAAAAAATAGTCTTAGCTTGATTAAATTCAAAGTTTTATTTTGTCATAAGATTATTTTCTCATGAAAACCTTTCTCCATTCTGGCAACACCTATTCACTGCCTGGAGAATACAATTTGCAAATGTTCCTCAGAGTGCTTTTATGCTAAACTGATATTCTGCCAAGCCATTTCCTGTTCCTATCCTTCTCTGCCAGCTGATAGTTATTGCCACTCAAATAGAATTTATTCTGTAATTGACTTATTCCATATTCTAGTGTGTTTAAGAAAACTGACACATCTAAAATTAAATCACATGACATATTAACAATTCCCTACCTAAGGGTACATTTATTTGCTAGATGCCTATCAGCAATAAATAATAGCCACCAATTTGAAAAAGGAGAAAGGGATAAGTTTAGAGGCTCAAATCACAGATTTTCTGCCATGTCATTCCATATCAATTAGTAGGAGCTCCTTGTTGAGAATTCTGCAATTAGATCTTGATTCAGATTGATACTAAAAATTTTAGTGAAAATCTTCCATGATTACAAGATGAATAAATGAAGACCTCTGTGCCAGATATTTTGTACCTCATATGCAGTAAGATTCTATACAAATTGTACATCATACTAATTCTCTTTAACATAGGAAGTATTGTTTTGTTTATTCCAAGAAAATGAAATTTAGAAGAACTTTCAATCTTTCCACTGTTCACACTGGGAATGGAGCCAATTTTTTCCTGATAATATAATCTATACTGCTTTTGCTCTATCATATTATAGCATTTAGATAACCCACGAAATAATGCTAACCTAAGATGTGTAATGAAATACCACTAGAGATAATTACACTGAAAAAGAATGATAATATGCAGTTTAAACTTAATACCAAACACTGAAAGTTAAGTCAAACTATTCACATTATTTTAAAAAAATAACCTTATAATGTATTTTTAAAAAGTATTTAAATACCATTTGGTATAAAAACATTTTCTCTATATACATTTTTAGGATATACATATTTGTACTAATTATAAGTGAATCAAAATGCTTTCATAAAAATTAAGAAATATTTCTGTGAACCAACAATGAAAGAAAAATACCAAATAACATATATACCTAAACCTATAGGCCTACTTGTTCTCAGAAGGCAGGCAGAATCATCAAGGAATAAAAGTGATCAAAGCAAGAGTGGAAGCTTAACTGTCTTTATTGTTTGGAACAGGAAACACACTTCCTTGGTGCCTGAAAGGTGGCTCAAAAAATGCTGCAGAGAGCTGAATGAAGACATAATCCATATGAAGCTATCAACTGGAGGAGACAGCACCTCACTTCAAACTCAGATACTAAGCCAAGCCACTCACTAGGCTGGCTACACAGTCTGTATTATGGTTTGGATGTTTTAATTATGTGTTGACTAAAGATCCATATGTTAAAGATGTTACCAATATTTAATAGGTGAGGCCTTATGGGAGGTTCTAAAGCCTTCATAAGGGATGATGGGAGCTCCACATCCTCTTTCCCTCTTGGCTCTGGTTCAAGATGTGACTTTATGCCCCTACATGCATTTCTGCCATGGTGTGCCATTACCCTAACCAGAACTGAGCTGATGCAGGCACTGTACCCTTGACCCTCCAAAACAATGAGCTAATTCAACCTTTAGAAGTAACTAAATCTAGATTTTAGAATTGAAACCCAGTTCTAGGCATATTATATTAAAACCCAGAAATAGGAAGAGACCCTGACCCTTACCCCAGGACTATAACTACAGACTGAGCTTCAGGAATTGCATTAGGCAGATTAAAAACAACAACAACAACAACAACAAAAATCCCACAAACTTCATCCACTCCTCTTCCTCAAACCTTGGTTGGCAAAGGGAGAACAAGACACACTTATGGGGAAGCAGGGCAAGAAAGCACAAGGCTTTGCCTTAAAGCTTAGTGCCAGGCTGGCCACAGTGAGAACTATTAGTCCCAGAGAAAAACTGAAGGCCCTGAATATAGGCAAAAGCTCACAGATATACTCCAGATGTGCCCTTGCCGCAGTCCGGCTGCAGCAAAATAACCGGGGGGTGAGGAACAACTTTGTACATTGATACAGCAGGAGTGGGAGCCGTTTATTGTAGGACAGGAGGGGTATATATACATTCCACACAGCTTATCTTAATTAACATAAACTAGATACAGCATTCAACCAATAAGGAATCTCAACACTTAATGGCTCTCTGGTGTTACTTCACAAACCACTCCCTCTGGCAAAATGCCAAGCACCATCCTGACTTGTTTACAGACCTTAACATGCTCTAGCAAAAGGCAGAAGTTTGTGCCCCAGTGGGAAAGTCTTGATTTTGGTCTTCATCATTGTCAGACTTGGAGTGGGCCTAGGGAAGGAATCATAGGGTTTTCCCTGACCCAGAAGGCTATTCAGGTCTTTATGGCTGGGAGATTCAAGTGTGACTCAGATTAGGATCAGCCTAGGTAGGAAAAGGAACTGCATTTTCCAACACGATCCCAATCTTGGAAGCATAGCATGATGGAAGACTCCATTGTCTGAGGGTAGAGGACTTTGCCTTGGAACTCAGTGCCAAATTGATGAAACTTAGCACTGGATAGATCCCAATGGCCTCCAGATCCATTCCAATGCCTGTAGACAAAACTCCTAGAATAGTCTCAGTACTAGAGAGAGACAAGAGACCATAGTCTACCAGACATCTCTTCTGGTTAGTGTTACCTATGACTGGTTGTAGTGGTCTGTTAAATGTTAAGGTCTGTAAACAAGTCAAAATAACACCTGGTATTTTGCCAGGGGAATGTTAGAGTTCGTAAACAAGTCTGGATGGTGCCTGGCAAAATGCCACAGTGAATGATTTGAGAAGTAACAAAAGTGAGCCATTAAGTGTGGAGATTCTTATTGGTTGACTGATGTATCTAGTTTATGCTAATTAAGATAAGCTGTGCAAAATGTATAAATAGCTCTGTTGTCCTACAATAAACGGCTTCCACTCCTGCTGTATCAATCTACACAAATTGTTCGTCACACCCCCCCACCCCCCCCCACCCCCGGTTATTCTGCTGCAGCCGGACTGCGGCAGTGGTCTTGAGCAACTTCAGTTGTAAGTAGCCCATAGTAGTGTGGTCTTTGTCCTATGGCAGCAGCACTGTGCTGTTCTCACAAGGCTGTGTGAAACAGCATTGCAGCATTTGTGATTATGCACCTGCACACTACATTCCTCCTCTAACCATAGGCAGTACAACATGGAAACAATAACTAATTAGTAGAGGAAAGCAGATGGAAACCATATTATGGTATAGGAAGCTGGGATTTGTCCTTGCATAATGACTTTTCTCAGAGTCATAGGCCCAGCATCAGAGAAATAGGCATATGGGCCTATATAAGGCCCAGGAAAAGGCTCAGAGTAACAGAATATCCATCATAGGTACTCCTCCATTTATGCTAAATAGCATACCATCTGTGGATTTGGAACAAACTGAGGCTTGGACCATCCATTAGGGCTAAAACAGTGACAAAAGACTAACAGCAGACTCATAGTAAACCTGAACTTAGGTTACCACCTAAGTGCTAAAATAGTGGAAGTGACTATGGGCTCAGAGAAAATAAGGAGCCTGAGTGCTTAGAATTTCTGCAAACACCAACACAAACAAAGTCAGATTATTAAAACTGGAATAAATATTTAATCTTTCAATGTTCAGATAATACCTCTTAGCAACAAACATCAAGAACTTCAAGGGAACCAAGACCTCATATAATTGTCAAAATAGTGTGCCAGAAATCAGCCATATAGTAATCACTATGGGCAAACTTCCAGATTAAGAGTTTAAAATGTCTATTTTAAATGAAACTCAAAGAACTTCAAGATAACACAAAAAATTACTTAATACTCTGATACATTTAACACATAGAAAAAGCAATTAAAAAACAAATTGTTGAGCTAAATATACTCTAAGAGAAATTGAAATTGTGATAGAAGGCATCTATTATAGAAGAGATCAAAAAGAAGAAATAATTAGTGAGCTTGAAGACAGAATAATGAAAAATATACTACTACATAAACAAAGATTAAAAAATCAAGAAGAATAGAGAGCTTATGGGATCACATTAGAAGAGCAACTTTTCATTTTATTGAGATTCAAGGAGCAAATTCAGAATGCAAAGGGTTACAAGACTAATTCAAAAGGATAATAATAGATAATTTTTGAAACTTAGAGAAAAATACAAATACCCATGTACAGGAAGGTCAGAGGTCACTAGTCAGCAAACAAGTTTATGGCAATAAATATTACAGTCAAGCTCTCAAAATTTTAAAATACATCATGTTACAACCACAAGACTGGGATTCTAATTAGAATAAGATACATCCATGCTTGTATAATATGTCAAATTATACTCTGTCATATATAATTAAAAATAAATAAATAAATTTAAAATAAAAAAAATACATGGAAGACTTTCAAGGCAGCAAGAGAAATGAAACAAATAACGCATAAGTGTGTCCTAATTCACCTGGTAGAATATTTCCCAGTTGAAGCATTATAGGCCACAAGAGGGTAGCATGATATTTTTCACAGTACTGAAGGAAGAAATCTCCCAAATGAAAATAATTTACCCAGGAAAGCTATCTGTTAAAATGAAGAATAGATGACGAGATATCTTCAAACAAAAGCTGAACCAATAAGTGTCCACCAGATTTGTGCTACAAGAAATGTTAAAAGGAGTTCTTCCAAAGGAAAGAAAGAGTTGTTAATGAGTAAGAAGAAAGCAT
Source organism: Ictidomys tridecemlineatus (assembly GCF_052094955.1). NCBI lineage: Eukaryota > Metazoa > Chordata > Mammalia > Rodentia > Sciuridae > Ictidomys > Ictidomys tridecemlineatus. The sequence continues at coordinate 160,538,837 of NC_135479.1, read as the reverse complement.
GGAAATGTATAAAACTCACTGACAAGAGTAACTATATAGAAAAATTCAGAATGCTGAAATATGTAAAAATGGTATATAAAACATTCATGCTGATAGTATAAAGACTAAAAAACACTCTTAACAGTAGTAATAACAAATTCTTTATTTTTCTCTAGCTTCCACATATGAAATAAAACATCCAACACTTAACTTTATGAATATGACTTATTTATTATTCTGCATGAATTACACAAAATTTCATTCTTCTTTATGGATGAGTAAAACTCTATTCTGTAAATATACTACATTTTCTTTATTCATTCTTTTGTCTATAAATACCTAGGCTGGTTATGTAACTTAACTATTGCAAATTCCACTGCTATAAACATTAGTATGAAAGTATAAAAACATATGAAGTTATGAAAATAGAAGGGAGAACAGCGGAAAAGAAGAAAGCATGGGGAAGGGAAGAAACTGCAGAATAAAATTGAACAAATTGTGCTGTTGGCATGCAATGAGTATATCAAAATGAATTTCATTTTTTTGTATAACTATAATGCATTATTTCAAAAAACAATAAGTAAATAGAAGAAATAGCAACAGAGTAGAAGAAGGCAATCAGGGGATGAATAAAATGAAAGGGGAAATACTGGGGATGGAAAAGAAGTATGTAAAGTATATCTGAAAAATTAATATTCTGCTATTTATCTAGGATATTAGCACAATAATAAAGTTTGATAATTCCCAGTTAAAAAGAAAAGAAAAGAAAAAAATTTCTATCATAGCACCTCCTCTGAAGTTCTTTGGTTTTGCAAAGTTTCTGATGCAAATGTAAAAAGAGATGCTTTACTAAACTTCAATTGTGTCAATATTCCAGTTTATGCAATATGATTGTATTACACATTTCACAAAAAGACTCTTTAAATAAAGTAACAAAAACTACAATAATATGTTAAAATATATGCAAAATAGAAAAATATAAAATGGAACATCAACACTCAAAATTTGAAGAAAGAAGTACAAGTGTAGAAGTTTTTATTAATATTTTTTATTTTATTTCTATGATCATATTATAATTCCATTCCAAAAATAACCTTATAAATTAAAACTACTTTTGAAAACCTCATCATAATCAAAAAACAAATACACATATAGATAATCCAAAAATTATAAATAAGGAATCAAAATACACTGCTGTTGTAAATCCCTTAACCACAAAGGAATAACATAAAAATATCAGAAAAAAGAACAGAACTACAAGAAAACTCGAGAGAAAACATTACAGAATGGCTGTAGTAAAACTTTACTAAAAGATGCTTATTATTTTAAATATGATTGGATTAAATTTTCCAAATAAAAGACCCAGAGTAACTGAACGACTAAAAAACAAAGACCCAATTATATATCTCATATGAAAAACTCTTATCAACTTAAAAGACACATAGACTAAAAGTGGATTAAGCTATTCCATACAAATGGAATCCAAAAGAAGGTAGGAGAAGTCACGCTTATATAAGAATGTATGCTGTAAACATTAAAAAAAAGCAGTAAAAAGGGACAAGCAAGGTCATTATATAATGATAAAGGGGTCAATGAAGCCAGAAGAAATAACAACTCTGTGTGTGTGTGTAGATATGTGTGTGTGTATATATGTATATATATAAAATAAAAGTTTATTACATATATATATATATATGTATATATATGCAATCAACATAGGAAACCAAAATATAAAGCAAATATTAATAGATATAAAGGAGAGACTGATTCCAGTAAAATGGTAGGAGAATTTAACATTCCACTTTCAAAGCAGACAAGTCATTCAGAAAGAAAATCAACAAAGAAACTGCAGAATTAAACTACACCCTAGAACCTAGTAGACATCTATACAACATTTCATCAAACAACTGTAGAATACATATACTTCTCATCCATATATGAAACATTCTCCAAGCTAAATCATATGACATACCACAAAGAGAGTCTCAACAATTTTTTTTAATAATTGATATCATATAGAGTATAATTTCTGGCCACAATGCAATAAAACTAGAAATCAATAACAAAAATCTTTCAAAATTATGCAATTACATGGAAATTAAGAAACTCACTATTAAACAACCAATAGATCAGGAAAAATTCAAGCAGGAAATTTTAAAGTTTTCATAATCAATGAAAATGGAAACAAAACATATCAACACGTATGGGAGCCAGAACAACATCAACAACAACAAAAAAGAGTACTAAGTAGAAAGTACTAAGTACTTTCAATTCCTACATCAAAAAAAGCAAAGATCTAAAAAGTACACCTATCACTGCACCTCAAAGGTCTAGAAAAATAAGAATAAACCAAAGCCAAAGTTAGTAGAAGAAAAAAATAAATATAACAGAAATAAACAAAATAGAAGCTAAAAATACAAATGATCAATAAAATAAAGAGTCAAAAAATCGGATTAACCAATATACATTGCAATATTGTTCACAATAGCCAATAAATGGAACCAACCTAAGTACCTTCAACTGGTTCATGGGAAAGAAAATGTGGTATATATATACAATTATATACTAATCCAACATAAAAATAAAATCATATCATTTATATTTAACATAGATGGAACTGGAGATTATTATGTTAAGTGAAATAAGCCAGGAAACAGAAAGATACATACCACATGATCTCACTCATATGTAGACTCTTAAGAAGTTGATTTCATAGAGGGTGAAAGTAGAATGGTGGTTACCAGGTATGAGGAGAGTAGGGCAAATGGAGAGATGGAGAAAAATGTTGACTAATAGGTACTAAATTAAAGACTGATAGGAACAAGTAGTTCTGTTGTGTTATCATACAGTAATATCACTATAGATAACAACAATTTACTGTACATTTCAAAAAGCTACAAAGGATTCAATTCAAATATAGTGCTAGAGTATCAACTATGAATATGGAGAAGGGGTTAAAAAGAGAGGGAGGAAGGGAGGGAGAAAAGAAGATGATTTACAGACATAAAAAACAGTTAAAAGTTTCCATGACAGATTGGATAGGAATTTCTCCACTTCATTCCTGCCAAAAAGGGGGAGGGTTAGAAAATTAGAGGGGATAATGGCTGATTTTTTTTCCCCAAAAGTGAAGGTGCTAGACTTGATATCAAGAAGACATTCAACTCTCAAGGTGGGATGTTTTATTAGAGGGGTGAGATACCAGGGATTGAACTCAGGGGCACTCGACCACTGAGCCTCATCCCCAGCCCTATTTTGTACTTTATTTCAGAAACAGGATCTCAGTGAGTTGCTTAGTACCTTGCTAAATGACTGAGGCTGGCTTTGAACTCTGATCTTCCTGCCTTAGCCTCCAGAGCCACTGGGGTTACAACAGGCATGTGCCACAGAGCCTGGCCTCAACCTCAAAATTTTCAGGTACACTTTAAAAAAAGCATAGTGAAATATCATTGTAAACTGACAGAAACAAATAATGCTTACTTAGAAAAAAAAAATATCCGTGCCCACAACAGACTTATTAGCAGAATATAAATAAAAATTAGACAATACTAGGATGATACCTCTGAAAGCTGAGGGAAATCTTTATCAGTGCAAGCATCATTCAAAAGAGTGTGAAGGGTCTGGTATGGCAACCTAGGGGACCAAATTCTCTGTAAAATTCTCTTACAGAAAATAAGTGGATAATAGATAAGGTGCTTCTCAATGCATTCTCAGTTCTGAGGAGGTAGGGTTGTTTTTTTTTTTTTAAATAAGAGGATGTCTTTTCTATAATTCAGATATTATATTTAAGGCATTATCATGTCAATTACAAAATTAAAAGTCCACATTACTCTTAATGAGTCATACATAGGTGTAAAACTAAAACTTTAATTAACCAATGTGGTTTCTTTTTACTTTACAAGGCAGATATTTCATAAATCATAAGGAGTTGATTTCAAAACATTTTCAATAATAAATAATCTTGCAGAGAAAATAAACCAAACTAATAAAGGTAGTTCATGAATATTCAATAATCACTTTCTAGAGAAAAAGAAATCAACTGAAATGACACACTTATAATAATTACAGAAAAAAAGAAATAACTAGAATAGAACCCAGGTTTTTCTTTTTGTTGTTGTTGTTGTTTCTGTTTTAGTTTCAAAAATGTACTTCTTTCTAGGTCATGTTTTTTAATATTAAAAAATTACAACTCTTTAAATAAAATTCATCTCTACCGCAAAATTGTTCTTCCAAAGAAGTCAATGCTTTAAAGAAGAATCAAACAGGACAAAATTGATAACTACTCTGTCTTTCATAATACTTGAAGTTTTTCTTAATTATCAAATGTTATTAGGGTAAGATTTGGTTTTTCCTTTTTTATAAGTCTTGGAAAATTTCCCTGTTAATTTAGCTGTTATGTGCTTAAAAGCAATTGTATTCTTTTAGTCTATTAATACTTTGGTGCAACTTAACTCAACACTCATGAATATGGGATAATTTGACATCAAGTCCTTGCAAATAAACCTAGGCAGTCTATGTACATGTAAGCTTCTGATGTTTTCCTTAGCTAGTACACTTACCCTCTACAAGTATAATCAGAGGGAAAACATTGAAAATATATTAATAGTTACTAGTTTTTAAACTCGTGGATATACAAGATATATAATAACTTTTGTAAATAGTTATTTATATACATATGTAATTTGTTATATGTAATGGTGTCCTATTTATCCCTTTTCTGATTTTTAGGGGTCTTCTGATAGTAGCAAATGGTTACATGAATGCTAACAGGAATGACTACTAATGTTAATTTTCAATCTATTAATTGAAGAAAAAGGAAGATTATGGGTCCTTATTTTACAATAACTATATTTCATTTGAAAATAGGTTTTTACAAATATCATTCTCAATTATAATGCACTCTGGTCATGTGTCCCAGACATGTTTCTTTTAAATTTTTTCATCTCATCACTTACACCAAAATTAATCTAAAAAAACAAGAAAGACAGAGTTGATCTTTGGTTCATCAATATTGACAAGTACTTTAAAAATAGCAAAGAGCAAATGATCAATAGTGATATAAATCTCACCTTCAGATTGCCTAATGATTTTGCAGATACTGATAACCCAGTGGTGTGGGTTTAAGTGGTCACTATGTCCCCCAGGAGCATTCCTGTAAACAGTCTGCCCAACATTGCTTTGTATCATATATTAACAAAAACAATCCATTCTCCATGATTCTTATCTTCTCAACTAGATTGCAATTCCTCTAAGACAGGGCCATATTCTTTCTGTTCTGCTTCCATATAGTGTCTTATGCCTAACTTGCTTTATGAATTAATTGAAAAAAGAAGACAAAAACTGAAATTAAGGTTGGATTGTGTCTTATTGACATAAGTGTAGAACTCTCTTTACTCCTACCCCTATTAAATTATTTTGTATATAAATACACCCATTTTAAACAAGTCTTCTTAAATTTAAATTTCTATTCTCCTAGACTTCATATAGTCTCTAAATAAAATATTGCTCAGTCATTGTTTAAAGCATCCAATAATCATACATTGTAATCAATGCTTGCTTTTTGTTTCTGTGATGATTGCTTCCAAAGTTTTTCATCAAATCTTTTGTTATTGGCTCCTAACAAGACAGTCTGATGATTTCATATTGAACAAGTATGCTCAGCCAAAGCTATTTGGTGTTTTGCGTTCTTCTGAGTGAAAGTGCTTAATATTTTAGGTGCCATTCTTTACTGATAAATGAGAACATTCTCACCACTCAATAAGGAATTGCTTTGTTTCATGTTTCCCTGCTTACAGCAGTACATTTAGTGTAAAGATGCTCTAACTGCATCTTTGCACTGAATGATGAGTCAACTTGGACTTTTACCAGCAGCTCTGTGCTAAAGTAAATACCTCAAAACTAATCTAGCACTAGCATTACCCTACCTAAAAGGCACCCTGTCTTTACAATTTCTAACCTCCTTAGAATAAACACAAATATAGAAACTAGAGATGCTAAAGCTCCAACAGATAGTCTTTTGTTTGCCAGGCTTAATCAAACATGAATTCTATAGATTTTTCTGTATCAATATCTTTTTTAAAAATATGCCTATGAGCCTCTGTGATTGCTTGGGATAAAATACATTAGATTCTAGTCTGCATTTTCAGCATCATTTATGGCTACAAGAAAAACCAACAGCACCGCCAAGAGCAGAGAAATGAATAGTGAGCACCATAATTCATCTCATGTTTATTTTGATGAGACTTATATTTATTTCAATGAAATTTTGACAAGCAGTTGCACAGTAATGGGTTCATTTCCTTGAATTCTCTTTGTCCAAACATTTGACGAGCTTAGTCCTTCACAGAAAGGTATTTCTGTGACTATTTTCTGAAATTTTAGCTAAGGACTGTCTCCAAGTTTTCACAAATTTGAAGGGATAGCCTTCACAAAAACTGCTACCCTGAGGGTTATTTTTTATGAATCAACTTTTACTGTTGCTTCAAGTAGTTGATATTAGCATTCATGTTTTAAAGTAATTTTAATATTGTCTATTAGTTTATACTATTTTTTTCATATAAAATTCACTGTATCATTCCTTATTAGTCAAAGTTTTATCTCATTTAAATAACAATATCTTATGTTATATATGTCAGTATCAGCTAATCTTTCAGCAGAATTGCCTGTTTTAACTCTCTCAAAATTTCTTAGGAAATCTGATTTTAGTGACATTATGTTTAATACTGAATCTGTACGGAAATTTAAAAGGTGGAGGAGAAGAAGGGAAAAAACAAGGATAAGAGAAACAAGATGTTTTGATCATAAGTACAATAGTTTTCAACATGAACTTCAAACCCAATGTGAGTCATTCAAAATCATATAAGTTGCCCTCAATGAGAAAACAGTGAACAATAAAAAATAATTTTTAATAAGTGAAAATTATATCATATAACATTAGGAATTCCTAAACTACTGACTACAGTTTGTGTCCTCAATACATCAATCATTTCAAGAAAAACGTTTCAAGTTAGTTTTGTGAAGGAAAAAGAAAATATCGTTTATTTTGCTCATAAACTATACCCAATAGTCTAAGAAGTTCTGAAACTACGATTTTAATAATTACTTAATTAAATTATTTAAAGTTTATTAAAAAATTCTGAACAATGTTTTTATAAATAGTGTATATACCACAGTGCATAAAGTGTTTGCATAAATATTATTTTCTGTTTTGTCAAGGATGAGATAAAACACTGATAAGAATGATGGACAATTTATCAAAAAAAGAGAACTAGCAACCTGGAAAATATGGAACTATGGTTCAATTTCCAATTTCATTTATAAACACTTTACTCCAGAGATTTATCGCTGCAAATGTGTCAGAGCACAGGGTACAGAATATAATTAACTACTTAATTGAACCGTGTACTCAGTAATGTAGGCAAACTTAAATGTAATTATTATTTTTATTTAAGTACAATATATTAGGTACTTAATGGGAAAAGTAGACATAACGGGGCCTAAGACACAGGTAGGATTGTTTTGTTCATAATTTAGAGGAAGAAATTGATATGTGGCTAAGATGTAATATAAAAATGGTCTGTATGTGATGCTATGGTAGTACAGAATGGACAGGAGTCAAGAGAAGTTTGACAGGAAAGGATTTTTTTAGTTGGCTTTTAGTTCACAAGTGGAAAACAAAAAAGATTATGTGCATAAAAGAAGTATGATATGGTGAAGATTAAGAGGATGACATACGTAAAGAATAGTAGGTGTTTACAGAATTAGGTCATAGACAATCTGGAAGTGTCAAAGAAACAAACTGCGAAGGTGTCAAAAAACAAAACCCAGACTGACAGAAAGTAAAGTGGCAAAGGTTGATTTTTTTTTTTCCAGGAACTATCATAATGGCGGAAAGAAATAGAACTGAGCTCCATTCCCATTACACAGACAAGAGGACATTTATAGTCAATGATCATGGTGGGGATAGTGGATGGAAAATTACCAAGAAGAAATATCACTGGTAAGGGGGACTCTGGCTAGCTAAGACTATAGAGATTTCCTGCTGAAGGCAAGCCAGGACAATCAGGTATTGAGCATAAGGAATGAGAACTGTTTGGGGTGGGAAATTTTCACTAATCTGACCCAGCAGGATAATTGCTGAAATTAAAACCAAGTGGACCAAGGACAGAGCCCAAAGATAAGACCTAGTCAAAAAGAGAATTCCAAGTAGTAAGGCTAAATAGTCTTTGTCAGGGTTGTAGGGACCAATGATGTCTTTTATGCTGGGTTAAGGGGCCTGTCCTTTATCATTCATCAAACAGGAAGAAGGATGGTACATAAAATGCAGGTTTTTATTTACTAAAATTGTAAATATTTGGTAGAGATCAATTGAATGAGAGGAATTTGGGGACAGAGAACTACTATTCTTTGTTACTATATTTCAGGGAGAGGCAATTGGCAATTGAGAAAGTGGAGAGGGAAGTGATTCCAGAGGAAATTAAGGAGCAAAACTTCAGGATTTAGAACTATTTGTATATGATAGATTATTGAGAGAAAAGTGTTAATATGACTTCAATATATATACTTGAGCTTTTGGGCAAATGATAATTCCATGATCAAGAGTGTAAATCTAGAAAGAAAGGCACCATTGGAAAATGTGCAAGATGATTTTTGCTTTAATTTAGATAAAATACAGTAGAATATAATCCAAGGAAAACAATAACTGGATATAAATATTATTTTGGAAAAATGAGAAATTTAGTGACTTTAAAATTAACACTTTCCTTAAAAAAACTATATCTAAAAATGTGGATAATGATGTAAATAGACATTATTATGTGAATAAAATTAATGAAAATTTTAAAATTAAAAGAAAGAAAAGGCATAAGAGAAAACAGATATAGGAAAACAAAATACAATATTTAGAAATAAAAAATATAGTAATTGAAATTTTAAAACTCAATGAGTATGTTAAAAAGTAAAAGTTAAACACAAAGAACTAGTTAAATATGAAAAAAATTGCCAGGATGCAGCCCAGAGAAGTAAATAGATAGAACAACATAAAGAGGAGTTAAAAGACAAGGAGAATAAAATGCAAAAACTCAATATATGTGTAAATGGAGTTGCAAAAAGATAAAATAGACAGATAGATAAAAAGATAATGCCTGAAAAGATGTCTGGAAGAAGGGAGCTGCTGTGCAGTGACATTCCCTGTGGGGAGTGTCCGGAAGGGCCTGAGGTGGTCTCCACCACATTCAGCAAGGAAACAAGGGCCTATAGTCTTACAGCTGCAAGTAGCTAGATTCTGACAACCACCAATGAGTCAGGAAGAAAAGATCAAGCTCTGGAGAGGAGCACAGCCTGACCACACCTTGTGGGCATCCATGTGAGACCTTGAGCCAAAGACTCAGTTAAGATGTGTCTGGGGGCTGGGGATGTGGCTCAATTGGTAGCCCGCTTGCCTGGTGGCCCGCATTGGATCCTCAGCACCACATACAAACAAAGATGTTGTGTCCGCCGATAACTAAAATATGAATATTAAAAAATTCTCTCTCTCTCTCTCTAAAAAAAAAAAAAAAGAAAGAAAAAAGATGTGTCTGGACTCTAACCCATGACATCCATAAAAGGAGGGAACGGTGAACTATCTAGCTATGGGATCTTCAGACGTAGACTGAGTGACTCCCAAGTAGAGGTGTTGGAAAGCAGTTAAGCTTTCCACATGAAGAATGGGATGGGGAGATGCCTCTAAGAGCACCTTGATTTATCTCACCAAACTCTGTGCTTCAGTACAGAAGCTTCCCCACAAAATGCATGCAGAATCAGTGTAGATAGACTATGCCTTCTTAGTCACATCTCAAAGAATAATGCCAATGTTCAACAGGTTACACCAAAACTCCTGGCATATATGCCTTAGTTGTTTATATGTTTTCTACCTTGAGAATTAAATTTAAACTAAAATTAATGAATGATAACATATTGAACACTTATTGTGTGCCAATATATGTTAATTTTCTTTCAAATGAAGTATTATGCAAGTCATATTTAATCATATCTATTAACTCCAATGTCACAATGGAGATAGTATGTCCTTCTATATAAAAAATGCAACTTTTCCATGAGAATCAGCTTGCCCAGGTAGCTAAATTATTCTTATATATTGGCTCCACATGATTCTCATTTGAAAACAATCTGAGATCCAGTCCTAATAACTATAAAGTGGGCCAGGGAGATCTTCTAAAATCAGAAACTGAAGAGGAAGTGTCAACCACATCTGGTATCTGCAGCATTATACAGGATATAAGATATTATTATTTAATATTATTCATTTAGGCTTACTGGCAAATACCACACAAACATAATGTGCACAAAGCAATATCTAAGAGGAAAAGCAATTATTGTCAATTTCAGTTGTGACTTTTGCCAATAGCACTTAAAAATATATTACATGATCAGAAAATATGAATATTTTTAAATAATATATTATCACACAATAACAAACACCCATGTATATACCCTCCTCTCCAGTTAAAGAAGCAGCAGATTTTTTTTTTTTTATCCTCTAATGAATGAGTATCTGAGGAGTGCCTTGAAAGAAGCTACTGACATTTAGAGTCTCCAAATGGTCTGAGACAATTAAAATGATATGTGTGCGGGCTGCCTAGTGTCCTGTGCTACTTGCCTATCTATTGAAGCCAACCCAGTCTCCCCAAATCAGACCTACAGTCAAATTCCCTTGGTTGCAAATTCTCTGCATCCCAGATTCCATCCCATTCTCTAAGCTCACAGTGGTGCCAAACTATAGTATTACCATGAGGGATAATGATAAAACATTGAAAATAACACAGTATAAATAGAAAACTAACCCCAAAATATTTAACAAGGGATATATTTATTTCCTACAAATTTGATGTCTAAAAATAACAAATGTATTCTCTCACAGTTCTGAAGACCAAAATCTATACTCAAAATCTCAGCAGGGCCATGGTCCCTTTGAAGATTCCAAGTCTGGTGGATCCAAGTGGTCCTCAGCTTGTGGCCATATCACTCAATGGTCACATTATCTCCTATTTTTCACTCAAAAACTTACGTCTTTCTTTCAGTTATAAGAATATATGTCAATTAGTACCTACTCTTCATCCTTAATAAGATCTTACTCTCAAAATCTTAAACTTAATCATAGCTCTTGCCATATTAAATAATATTCACAGGTTCTGGAGATTAAGACATGGCCATGTCTTCCCATTTCAGAGGATGATCATTTGACCTTGAATCATTGATAGACAGTAAGACCAGCTAAGCCTCCAGACACATATAATCTTCTCTTGGAACCTTCCCAACAGTTCTAGATCTGCAGCTGGAACAGACTTTCCCCACTGTAACCTCAGCAGCTAGTGCCAGAGGTAGAACAGTATCTTGTGATATTCAGTAGATCTTTTTTATTCAGGATAATCTCATGTTTCAAACATCTTTTCTATCTGGCTTGGTATTTAACAAGATGAAAATGAATTGTGAGCTTTAATAAGTAATAATATTATTACTAAAATACTCATCAGTTGATTTATTATAGATGCTCATTTTTTGTTAATGTTGATATTATCAAAAGCATTTAGCCTTTGAACTTCAGTATCTTTAGCTACTAAAGCCATAAAACTGTATGCTGTGATATGTTACAAGAAATGTATGATAAACTAGCTTATGTGAAAAACAACGTGTAGCTAAAATTATTCACAATTGTCATAAAATAAAAGTCTTATATTTAAAAGTATGTATAATTCATAATATTTTGAGATAACCAGATAGAAAAACACAGCAAACATCCCAGTGGCACCCAGAAAAAAATATCAGGGTCATCTTCAAGGAAATAAAAACAGATTGTTACCATGTTGCTCACCTGGGCTGGGGGGTGTGGCTAAGTGGCAGAGTGCTTGCCTAGCATTCACAAAGCCCTGGATTTCATCCCTGGTGCAAATAAATAAATATTAGAATGGTACTCATTGATAGTAATAGAGGGAGGAGACAATGCATCCTTAAAATACTGAATTGAAATATTCAATCTAAAATTCTATTCATAGCTAAATAACATGCACCAGGAAAGCAAAAGCAAAACATTTTCAGTTTTAAAAAATTATCATCCACATATACTTATCAAAGAAGCATTTAGAAGACAATGCAGGAAGAAAATTAGAATTTTATGTTAATGAAGAAGTAGAATGCAAGAAGCACTAGCAAGCAGAAAAATCAGCGAGCAGACAAATCAGCAAGCATAAATCTAACCAAGTACTAATTGTCTAGAACACTAATAATAATAGCTAACCTAGAGTTAAAAAATAGCAGCAAATAAAATACAAAAGGTGATAGCTGATATATTTGACTGCATTAGAAACTTTTTTAAAAGCACATTCTAGCTTTAATCTCATAACAAATGTATGAAATAGCTATTAGTTATGGGCTCACTTGTAGATGAAGAAATAAAGCCAAAGTAGACTAAACGACTTGCTTAAGAAATCAAAGTTAGCAGGAGTCAAAGCAGAATTTTGACTTGTACTCATCAGTATCCCATTCTGCTACTATGAGTTAGTAACACAGAAGAAATATTCTAAAAAAATTACCAAAATATAGGAAATAATTACATATAATATTGAATTAAAGTTTTTCAATGTTTTGTGTCACTTTGGGAGGAATTAGATATCCTGATTAGAATTAAATTTTATTAGTAAATATACAAAATAAATGTGGTCTCTTCTACCTTGCTGACAGATAGTGATATGGTATTATTGAGTATTTGAAGATTTGCATAGCCATGACCCAAACCTTCTGTTCCTATGTATGTATGAGAAATTTTTCACATATGCATCAGAAGAGATATACATTTATATTATTGGAAAGTGTATATAACCGAATAACACTGTAAACTTTTAAAATATTTATTGAAAAGACAATAAGATTCAAATATTAGTATACCCAAATAATATATTATGCAGCAGTAAAAATAAATGAATAGACATCCATGATAATATGAGTAAAATAATAATGAGTGAATGATAATAAGTGAATTATTTTCATCAACAATAATTAATTATTAATATTATCACTTATTATTAAATAATAATAATGAATTATAATTCATTAATAATAAGTGAATAAAAAATTTCAAGAGACTGATACAGGTTGATCATCTTTAATTCTAATATCCTAAATTCAAAATGTTCTGAAATATGAAACTTGCTGCTGAAAAGATTTAGAATTCAGAACATTTTAGATTTCAAATTTTCAGATTAGGGATGCTGAGTTACTAAAATCTATGTAAATATTCCAAAATCTGAAAAACTCTAAAAATGTGAAACACTTCAGCATTTAGAATAAGACTACTCAACCTGTACTATTTTATTGAATTTTAAAACAATTAAAATTTAGTAATTTCTTGTTTAGGCATATACACTTAAGATAAAATTACTAAAAATGTTAAAGGAGACACAAAATTAGGATAAAGGACTACAATAAAATAAAGATCTCCAAAGTGAATGAATGCTATTATTAATGTTTTCTCTTTTAGCTGTTTGGTAAAACTGTCATTGTGATAGAACAATTCCATTGCTCCATCTAAGTACCAATGATGAGTGTACATCACTAACCAGAAGTGATTTTTTGAAACTAAAGGCTAGGAAAAATATTTTTTTTCTCACCTGTCTTAGTTTGATGGCTAAGGTCCCTATAACAAAAGACAACATGGTAAGTTTTACATGTGATAAGAGACTTCATAAGAAAATGAAGACCCAAAGACATAGTTAAACCTAAACACATTTTATAATAGTTATTAAATATATTTTTTAGTTGTCAGTGGACTTTTATTTTTATTTATATGTGATCCTGAGAATCAAACCTAGTGCTTCACACAGGCTAGGCAAGCACTCCACCACTGAGCTACAACACCAGCCCTATAGTAGTTTTTAAAGAAGAGTGGATAGACTTGGAGAAATAGAAGAGTGATAAAGGTAATAAAAAGGGGGGAATTTGGCAATACATGTTTTTTTCAGATCCTTCTGTCTTTGAAAACAAAGATATTCAGAGATAAAGATTCCACTCCTCTGTTTTTACAGATGGTACCTCTTATGGAGTTCTTATAACCTGCTTCAGGGGAAAGTCAGAAAATACTTCCTAGGCATTATGACCTGCTTCAGGGAAGCAGTAGAGAGGAGGGTCAGAGAGACTTCCCTGCTTCTGCAGGAACTTTCTGGAATCTCTTCAACTTGCAATATTTTGGGTGGCATGTCCTTCATTTTATAAAAACTATGAAACCATTTCTTCCCGTGGGAAATACAGAGTGATGACTAGACATGACTAGTTGTCCATTTGTTTGGAGAGAGAAAAAAAAGAAGGATATTTGTAATAATTTTTTTCTTTATTTATTCCAATTACTCTGGTAATCAATGGTAGAAAAAATATGAGTTTCCGGCATTCAATTTCCAGTTCTTCTATCAAATCACACTGTGAGCTTATGGAAATAAAGGAATAATTGTGCTTCATATCTGCACAGTGTCTTTTAGGCATGTACACTAATTCATAATTCTCATCATATATCTGTCAAGTTACAGTATAACTTAACACTATTAGCACCTAATACTCAATGAAACCTGCCATTATTATTAATTTTGATGGCATTAAGCATATATAAGTATGATTATTTTTAATATTAATGGCATTCAGCATATATAAGTATGAGAAAGTTAGCATTCTAAAATATACTAGAACATTGGTTCTCAAATTTTATTTAGCATAATAGTTACCTGAAATTATTGTTAAAATGGAGAAAGTCAGGATTCATCTCCAGTTATTCTGATTCTTCTGTTCCTGGATAAGAAATCAATAACTGTAAAACCTACCCAGAAAATTCAAATGCAGATGGTACTTAGTTAATATGTTGACAAATGTTATTTGGAAGAACCAAAGAAGAAGCCAATCAATAGGCCAAGGAATTCTATGAAACTTGATATACTTACTAGTCTAATACACGCAGGCATCGCCAATACATCGTATTATGATCTGTGTCGATCTAAGGAAATGTGGGTGGATTCAATACAGAATCTAGTTCTAAGTTTTCAGATTTAATCCTAAAGCTCATAAAAAGGTTCTGTGCAATTTAGAAGAAATTTTGAGTGGTCCATACTAGAACTTTGTAACTCATTGTATCCTGATAATTTAGCTGCTTTTCCAAGATTTTCAAAAGACAAATATACAAGATAAATATGTAACCCAGTATTTGTGTTCAATCATGAAAAATGGTATCATAAAAAAAGTGAGGATCATTTGGGACCTATCTAATTCCATCTTTTTAGAGATAAGATTTCTATGATTTATCTTAGATTCATAAAATAAATGAAAACTTTAATCTCCAAAAGAAAGAAAGAAAGAAAGGTAAAATAAGGGTACAGGGTAGGGGTACAGGAAATGGATACAGGGTATGAAGGCAAAGACCTCAGCATAGTAAGGAACCAAAAGTGATTACCAGCTGGGTGCTGGGACCACTTCACACACCCTGTAATGTGCTTCAGCCCTCTGTCTAAAGTCTCATATCAAAGAGTGTGATAACAAAACTGGGCACAACTCTGAAGAGGTGCCACTTCCTTAGTGTTTAAAAAGATTGAGTTTGAACTTCCTAATTGTTTAAAATATGTACAAACTAAAATTTAAAAATAAAATATTTCTATTAAGGGCTCACAAAATAATTATTTCTAACCCATGAGAACTTGTTTTCTTCTTGTCTGCATGTGTGTGTGTGTGTGTGTGTGTGAGAGAGAGAGAGAGAGAGAGAGAGAGAGAGAGAGAGAGAGAGAGAGAGAGAGAGAAAGTGTTACCCCCTTTGTCCACAGAAAACTCTTAATTAGGCTTCTCCAGAAATCTTCACCATGGCTGATTTTAGGACTGTCAGCAAGAGTCTCTGCAAAAGTTCAATGTAGATAAACTTCCTATTTTCATGTAGCCCTGTTTTACTTGGCCACTGGCTGGGAAGATACCAGTACTCCAGGGGCTGGATACCCCCTTACTAGTTTTTCACAAACACATCCAGTCTAGTAGTTTGTAGAAATGAGCAAACAAGGTCTCTGGCCTTGAGCTGGGCTTCATAGAGATCTCTACATTTTTAAGATAAGAAAAGTTACCAATTGGGATCCATGGTAACAGCTGGCAGGGGGAGAAAAGAAAGGGGAAAAGAAGCTCTCCCCTTCTCAGGTTTTGTCCTTGAAGGGTTAACTTGCTCAAAACAGTGAGAAAAAAAAAAAAAGCTGCTTTTATGTGAACTTCTGCAGACTGTGAACTTCTGAGCCCCTCCCTTTACATGCTGGGTATAAAACTGTGAAACAACCTGAACTCAAGGATCAGGGGATTAATTGATTACAGCAAAAGCTGTGACCTCTGAACCAGGCTGCAGCCAAATAAAACTGTTTCCTGCTTTCTTCGGTGCCTTGCTTCATTTGTCCCTACAACATGTGTATATATACACATATATATAATACACATATAAATGTACATGTGTGTGTTTGTGTGTGTGTGTATGTGTATGTGTATATATATATATATATATATATATATTTTTTTTTTTTTTCAAATGATCTGTGGGAAATATCCCATCTTATTACCTCAAGGATACTTCGATACAACTTTTGATACTGTCAAAATGCAGATGTTAAAATAAATTTCCAGGTGCAGTGTCCAATTAGCTCTGCTTGTTTTTCTGAATGTGCAAGACCCACACTTCCTCATGGTCTCCTTTATCCTTAGAATAATGAAAGAGTCTAAGAAGGCTCAGAGAAAGTTTTTCCTCATGCTGTGTTATGGTTTGGATGTGAGGCATCCCCCAAAAGCTCATTGTATGAGACACAGTGAGAGGTTTCAGAGGGAAAATAATTGGGTTACTAGAGCCTTTACCCAATCAGTGAGTTAAGCAACTGATGGGTTAATCAAGTGGTAACTGAATGCAGGAGAGGTGTGACTGGAGGAAGTTGGGCATTGGAAGTTTGGATTTGGGGTATATATTTTTATCTAGAGAGTGGAGTCTACCTACGCTTTCTGATCATTATGTGAGCCACTTCCCTCCACCATACTCTTCTGCCATGTTGTTCTACCTTACCTCTAGCCCCATTGAAGACAGCTCTATATGGACTGAGACCTCTGAAACTATGAGCCTTCAAATAAAATTTTCCTCTTCTCCAGTGTGCTGGTTGGGTCGTTAAGTTACATCGTCAAAAAAAAAGCTGACTAAAATATGCTATCTTTTCTTTATGTTCTCCCACTCCTCCACTGGGCACCCATCTGAGGAAACCAGAACCTCTCCGCCATTGCCCTTGCAGATAGAGGAAGACACTACAGAATCATCTTGCATTATCTTGAGCATCTCTTTATTTCTTAAAATTTATTGTTGAAGGGAGATAATAACTTGTGCAAGGATAAGTGATTTGGAATTTGCATATGAGTTGGTGTGTGGGTGTGTGTGTGTGTATTCTTTTTTTAATGAAGACCTGAATTTCCTGGCTGAGCCTGGGAGAACCATCAATTATTAAAGCAACATAGGAAAAAAAAAAAAAAACCCTGAGTGACAGTAAGAACCAACTTGCTAGAAGCTGAGAAAACTGGAAGAATCCCAGAATCCACCTCTGAGGGCAATTTCTTTCTTAATCAAATATGTGGAGAAAGCAAATAAGATATACACACATCCACCTACCTAAAGTAGTCTATGAATCCTGAGTCAGTATTAAAAGGGTGGTTTTATATGGCTGTTTTTCATGGCATAATCACTATTAATTTTCTTTTTTCTTACACTATTAATTTTCTTTTTCTTAAGGAATTCCTTTTCAAATCCCAAAGAGGTTCCAATGTTGATGATAAATTATATGGCCATGTCAAGTATAAATGGTTATGGTCACAAACAATATTCACTGAGTACCTGTGTGAATATGTACCTTCTGTTCTGTGCCAATGATGCAGAACAGAAGAGTCTGGACACTGGCGGAATTAGCAGGAAGCAGGTTTTTTGGTTGCAGCCAGTCCAGAGGGGGCTTTTGTCTAAAACACATTCTCACCCTGAACACTGATTCTAAAAATTCTTTGAATTTTATATTCAGTGGTGAGAGGGAGTTTGAGTTTTATAATTTTTTTCAAAAGTTTGCATAGAAGTAGAGAAGCATTTTTTTTCTTTGGTTCTCAGAAGGTGCCTATTGTCCCTTTCACACAATAGTCGAAAAAGCTGACTAAAACCTGCTATGTTCTCTTTATGTTTTTTCCCTTCTCCACTGGGCACCAATCTGGGGAGGGGAGATTTTACTTATGCTATACCACAAAACAGTACATTCATTAAGTCCATGGTTGAATTGGGTTTTGCAAGACAGAGAGTAGCAACAGGAAATAGGGCATCTAATCACATTGACCTCTCCTTCAGAGATCTTTACTGATATTTTGTTGACAAGAATAATTGTGAGAAGGGTCTCTGTAGAAGCTTAATTATGGCAAGGGTCTTCTGGGTGGGGTTCTCTGACCTGCTTCACCAGGAACTATTATAAGAGTTTTCCATGTATTGACTAAGTTCTCCCTTTTTACACCCCACAATCCTTGTACATGCTAGTATTATTCCTATTTTATCCATGAGAAAACTGAAGCACTGAGAGACTGAGTGATTTGTCCAAGGTCATACAAATAGCTAGTAGAAGAGTTTAGATTTCATGCTACATACTCAGATTCAAAATTCAATTACTACTTATACTGCCTTTCAACTATAAGTATGCAAACTGCAATGTCCCTAATGAGAGGGTCATATTATTATGGTCTCTGTTTTATAAATAATAATAGAGAAAGAGTTTTAGTTAGCTTTTACATCATTGTAACTCAGAAACCCAACAAGAACAACTTATATGAGGAAGTACATTATTTGGGCTCATATCATCAGAAATCTCAGTCCATAAATTGTTGACTCCTCTCAGCCCAAGATGAGGCAGTAAATCATAGTGGAAGGGCCCAGAGGAGGAGGAAAGCTATTTACCTGATGGTGGGGTCAGGAAACGGAGAGAGAGAGAGAGAGGAAGAGAGGTAAGGAATGGGCCAAAAGGACCGTGTATGATTCCAGGGCACACCCAAGTGACCCACCTTCTCCAGATGTGCCTCACCTCCTACATTTACCACCCATTCAGTCCATTTAAACTAGGATGGAATGATTAGGTTATAACTCACATAATCTAAGCATTTTACCTCTGAATATTCTTATAGTATCAAAAGACATTTTGGGAGACAACTCATACTCAAACCATAACATTCTACCCTCTAGCCCCCAAAAGCTCATATCCTTCCCATGATGCAAAATAACTTTAGTTCATCTCCATGACTCTCATAGTATTAACAGTCCCAATATGTCCAAATGTTCTAAAGTTCCACTGAGATTCAAAGCAAACACTTGGTTGTGAGCCTTTGTAAAAATCAAAAGCAAGTTTTATATATCTGATATATAGTGTTACAAAGTAAACATCTCTATTCCAAAAGGAAGAAATAGGGGCATGGAGAGATGGGATGGGGCCAAAGCAAAACCAAAACCCAGACAGACAAACAGATCCCATAAATCTGCCTGTAACTGCATTTACAGCATCTAAGACACATGGTGGTGAGATGTGATTTCCAAAGAGATTGGGTAGCTCTGCCCCTTTGGTTTTACTGTTTCAGTGTATATGGTTTCTCTTTTATCCTGGCTTTCTCCATAGCAAAAAACCTTTCCTGGCACACAGTCCATGTTCCTGGCATCTTTTAATTCATGGATTTTCCATTTTAACTCTGATTTCACCTTCACAGCTTCATACATTGCCCTCTCAGGAACAGCTCACAGGGATTCTGATCTTGCTAAAATTTGCCTGGCCTCCAAAGCTTTCCTTTAAAATCTCAGTGGAAGCTTTCATTACCCCTTGTTGGGAGTTTCCCTGAGGATTCCATGGGTTTTTCTGATAATGGGTCCATGAATGTAACGTGGCATTGGGAAAATTGCCAATGGGTGGATAACAAGTTGTTTTGAAAATTGTCCAATTGGTTCACCCATCTTCCAGGCTCCTGAACAGCTTGTGCCCCCCCCCATGAATCTCATACAGGATGGATATGCGTGCACAACAGGTGGTGACCTGACCTTTACTATGATCTGTCCCAGGGGGTTCCTGCTTTAAGATAACTGACTTCATTTTCTATATAAGCTAAAGGCAGCTTACAATAAAGATCCTCATTTTGTCACTGCCACCTGTGTGTGTGTGTGTTTTGATCTCCAAAGACAAACATTGGGTTTTCATTGGTGCCGGAACCCAGGAGGGGAGATTCCTCATTTTGAGGACCCCCTCTCTCAAGGTTCGTCGTCCTCGTTCAGTTCACCTTTTTGAGCGTTGCTACATTCCCACCCAACATTTGCTCTTCAATAGGTGATTCCTTCTGATCCATAATTGGTGACAATCTGTGATTCCTTCTCCCTCTTTGGGAAACCATCTCCAAGTGGCTATATGCAAAGGCTTTGACTGGGATAGTCCAGCAAGGCCCTGACGCTTAGTTTGGAGGAGAGAACGCACCCCACCATGACTTTCACAGTTACGATGGACTCTCTGGATGCCCACTTCATGGTTGACAAGTTATAAAGGGACAGAAGAATAGGCACTCTCTGACTCTCTTCTTCCAAATTCTCCTTCTCCTCTCCTGGGAAAGCCCTGACATCAGGCGGCCTGTGACACCCGGCCTCCCGAAGCCCCACTGGCTGGGCTCTTGGGTGACAACTCACTTGCCCTCCTGGCTCGGACTCTCCTGAGTCTCTTTTGGTTGAATTTTCCTTTCGGGAATGCCTATAGGAAACTCAACCAAAATCTGTTCCCGTCCAGGCCATTCACCACTTTTCTTCCTGTCAAGAGTCATTATGGGAGCCTCTTCTTCCCTCCCTGCTGATTCCCCTCTCAAATGCCTTCTGGCTAACCTCAACTGATTATCCTTCACCCCGGACATCAAACCCTAACTTCTCATCTCAATTCTGCACACCAAATTGACCATATTACCAATTAGACTGTTAGGGTCTATAAACAAGTCAAGATGGTGCCTGGCATTTAGCCAGAGGGAGTGGTTTGTGAAGTAATGCCAGCGAGCCATTAAGTGTGGAGATTCCTTATTGGTTGACTGCTGTATCTAGTTTATGTTAATTAAGGTAAGCTGTGTGGAATGTATATATACCCTTCTTGTCCTACAATAAATGACTCCCACTCATGCTGTATCAATCTACACAAGTTCCTCGTCACCCCCTGGTTATTTTGCTGCAGCAGGACTGTGGCATTAGACAATCAAACTGATGGCACCCAGAGGGGTCTCTAGTCTCTAGATCCTCAAATTCTTCGTGACCTTTTTAATTTCTTTGAGCACTCAAAAATGGAAGGAGATCCCCTATGTAGAGGCCTTTTCCCTCCTCCGCTCCCACCCTGAACTATGCTCCTCCTGTTGTTCTCACCAGGTCCTTTTAGTTTGTAAACCTTCCCCTCCAGAGCTTTCAGACTCTCCTCTTGATCCTGCAGATGAACCCTGCCCTTATCAACCTCCCCCTTCCGCCCCTGCCAACCCCCCAGGGAATCCCGGCAATAATGCTGCTGGGTTGTGTGGGCAGAGCCAAAAAAAGACCCCAATGAGCAGCTCCGTGATCTGAAAGGGTGGGGAAACAACTCAATGAGCCAATCAGTTGCCAGCTAGAAGTTTGCTGGGGCCGCTGTGAGCCAATCATCAGCCAGCAGCTGGAAGTTTGCTGGCAGCTGGAAGTTTGTTGGGGCCCCTTCGGCTGTGGCTCTCAACATCTCCCCCTCTCTGTTTAAACAACAAACATGTGGCTTAGGGACCATGCCTGCCTTAGGTTGTCCAATACTACATATGGTCCTTACCCGTCGTCGGATGAGCTAACCTGAAGGCGTCAGCCTCCTGTCTTAGGTTGGTACAATTGCAATTGGATCTTACCCGTCATTGACTACCGGTCCAGCATACAGCCACACCTGTGGATAGGTCTTTGTACCAGCATGGGGGAGGGTGAGGTTCTTTGCCTCACCTCTGTTGACCTCCAAATTTTAGCTGAACGACCATCACAAGAAGAAGGGAGGACGATGCACCAAGTCAATTGATGGCTCCTTTTGGAAAAATTGTACCACTGATGACATCATCAGCAAAAATACCCCAACACTACGACAAGTCGCTACACCAACAGATAGTTCACAATGCATACAAGTGAGTTCACAATGCATACAAGTGATACATAGTCCAGGCAAGTTCTGCAAGCAGTTCAGTGATGGCTCTTGCAGAAGTTGTAGATTGGTTTTATTTTTGTCTTCACCGGCACTGGGAATTCACAGGAATTCTGGCAATAATGGCTAAAGAAAAAATTATGTAACATTCCAGAAGGCACTAAAAGAAAACAATTTTCTTAACAATTTACATTATCTTGAACAGAATTATTAAATATAATGAAAAGGAAAGGTGAAAGTAAACAAACAGATCTGTTAACCTCCTTTTTTGTTCACATATTAAAACAATCCTCAACAGCTGTTTACCCAGTTTAAATTAAACCATTTAAATCACGTGAATAAAAAAAATTGGATCCATTTTTTCATGAGCGCTCATCATACATGATATATGGACATAGGTAATACAAACATACAACAAAAAACACAAGTGTGCACACATAATATAATACATACAACACATAACATAATAGTAAAGGCCTTATAACTTTTTACAGGTGAAATCTCCATTGCAATATTTTAAAACTCTAGAGTCAAAAAATAGAACTGATCAGCAAAACATTAACCTAGGTCTGTATGAGCTTAAAAAAAAAAATAGAACTTCATGATATGGCAAAGGGCAATAATATAATAGATATTGAAAAAAGCATCCTGGTTCAGCCAGATGTAAGAATAGCCAAACTGGAGTTTTGAATATCAGTTGTTATGGATTTGAGCCAAATTATCTTCTTTTTGGTCTGTAGAAATCCCTTTAGTTAATCTTTCTGGAATCCAGACCACTGACTCCAGACAATTACTGGGTCAGGACCTTTCCATTGTCCTGTTAGAATATCCTTCCAAAGTACCTTGGGCTTATGTACATTTTTTGGACACATATGCCTTTCCGCAGCACTAAACCATGATGAATCCAAATTTAAAAAGTTTAGAGTAAAATGGGTTATTTTAAGTTTATCTTTGGGGAATATATACCCCTTCCCAATTCCCTCTTTTTGCTTTAATAAGTACATTTTAATAGTTTGATGAGCTCTTTCAACTATGCCTTGTCCCTGTGGATTGCAAGGGATTCCTGTTATATGAGTAATGCCAAATGATGAGCAAAATTGTTTAAAAGAGGTAGAAGTATAACCAGGGGCATTATCTGTTTTCAACTGTTTTGGAACACACACAGTGGCAAAATTTTGTAAGCAATGAGCTATAACATCTTTAGTTTTTTCTCCAGCATGAAAAGAGCCCATCAAAAATCAAGAAGAAGTATCAACTGTAACATGCAAATATTTTAATTTTCCAAATTCTGGCAAGTGTGTGATGTCCATCTGCCAAATATGGTTAGGTATCAGTTCTCTAGGATTGACTCCAAGATTAACTTGTGGTAAAAAGGTTACACAATTTTGACATTGTTTTATTATTTGTCTATCTTGTTCCTAAGTTGTTTTAAAAAGCTTTTGTAAAGTATTAGCATTGACATAGAACTTTTAATGAAAATTTGTAGCTTCTTCTAGTGTAGATAAAATATATATGTAATGTGTAGTTTTATCTGCTAAATCATTGCCCAAGCTAAGAGCTCCAGGCAATCCTGTATGTGCCCTGATATGTCCTATAAAGAATGGATCTTTTCTGTCCCAGATTAGACTTTGTATAGTGGAAAGCAAAGATAAAACAGTAGAGGAAGGGGAAATCCTACCAGCATCTTTAAGGGATAGTATAGCAATAACTATATACTGACTATCGGAAAATAAATTAAATACAGAATCTTTAAACATCACAAAAGCGTGTAATACTGCATTAAGTTCGAACTTTTGAGCTGATGGTTTCAGTACTAAAAATGCAAAAATTTGATCAGGTGTAACTATTCCTGCTGTACCATTATTTGAACCATCAGTGAATATATTTGGAGCATTCATGATAGGTGTTTTTCTTGTCATTTTTGGAAAAATTACAGGATGTGATGACCAAAAAGACAATAAAGGATTAGATGGTATGTGGTTATCAAATGAAACATTAGATTTGCATGTGATTATTGCCCAAATATTTAACTCATTAGCTAAATCATTAATTTGATCCATAGTATATGGAGTGATAATTTTATTGGGAGAAATTCCAAACACTCCCTTTGCTGCTTTTATTCCTTTGAGTATTAATTGTCCTACAGCCTCAGGATACCTAGTGAGAATAGTATTAGGAGAATAAGATAAATGTATCCATAATAATGGACCTTCTTGCCAAAATACTCCTATAGGAATATTTTTTGTTGGTAGTACAATAAATAATAAAGGCAAACTTATATCAATTCTATCCAAATGCATATTTTCCATATATGTTTCAATGATTTTTAATGCCTTTCTTGCTTCAGGCATTAACATTCGGGGTGAATTTGGATCTGGTGGACCTTTTAGGATATCAAATAAAGGTCCCAAATCTCCTGTTGGTATACCTAGATAAGGCCTTATCCAATTTATGTCTCCTAATAACTTTTGAAAGTCGTTAAGTGATTTGAGTTGATCTACTCTTATTTGAATTTTTGGTGGACGGACCATGGTTGAGGATAATAGAACTCCTAAATAATTAATTGGAAAATTTAATTGTACTTTTTCTATTGCTATCTCTAGATTATAATTTTTTTAATAAGTTTGTAAGTGTGGCATAACGTTCTAGCAATGTGTTTTTATCTTCATGTATTAATAATACATCATTCATATAGTGAAATATTTGTAGTTCAGGATTTTGATTTCTAAGAGGCTGGATTACTTTGTTAACATAAATTTGACACATAGTTGGGCTGTTAGCCATCCCTTGAGGGAGTACTTTCCATTCATATCTCTGATCAGGACCTTCATGATTCAGTGCAGGGATAGTAAATGCAAAATGTGGACTATCCTTAGGATGAATTGGAATTGAAAAAAAAAACAATCTTTAATATCTATAGCTAAAATATACCAGGTTTTTGGTAAAGCAGACAATTGAGGAATCCCTGATTGAGCAAGTCCCATAATAACCATCTCATTATTAATGGCTCTTAAATCTTGCAATAATCTCCATTTACCAGATTTCTTTTTGATGACAAAAATGGGAGTATTATGGGGAGATACAGAATGTTGTATATGCCCTTCCACTAATTGTTATTTGACCATGTCATGGGCTGCTTGTATCTTTTCTTTAGTCAGGGGCCACTGAGGAGCCCATACTGGTCTTTCTGATTTTCAAGTAATTTTTATTGTCTCAGTGGTCCCCTCTGAAAATCCAACCCATGTCTGTCTATTCCTTGATCTATTTGTATTGGTGCTGCTATACCTTGTTCTTATTTTTCTGATCTTTTTCCTTTCCTAATACCTTGTCTAGCCATAATAGTGGGTGCCTTTTGATTGATGTTATTTGTTAATGTCAAACCTAATTGATCTAGGACATCTTGTCCCCATAAATTTACGGGAAGATGATCCAATATATATGGTTGTATAGTTCCTTCACATCTTTCAGAATCCTTCCAATCTAATACCATTGCACTTCTATGGGGATTAGTCGCCACTCCTAGGCCTCAAAGCATTTGAGTGGCTTGTTGTAATGGCCAATGTTTCGGCCATTCTTGACGAGAGATGATACTAAGGTCTGCACCTGTATCTAGTAGCCCATTAAATTCATGTTCTTGAATATTTAGTTTTAGCATGGGGCGAGAATCTAAATTTAAAGAAAGCATAGCCCAATCTACACCTGTGGAGCCTAATCCCTTGGAACCTCTTTCTACAGTACGACTGGAAAATTTATCATGTAGGCTTGGTATTATTAGTAACTGTGCTATTCTATCTCCTGGTGAAATTACTGATATACCCTTTGGAGAACTGGCTATAATTTTTATTTCACCTTCATAATCGGGATCAATTACCCCAGGACTTATCATAAGTCCTTTTAGAGTAGAAGAATTGCATCCCAATAATAAGCCTACTGTTCCATTGGGAACTGGTTCTTTTACCCCTGTGGGAATTATTTGAACTCCCATCTCTGGAGTTAGTTCTGTTCTGGCAGAGGCGCAGATGTCCAATCCTGTGCTTTCTCTGGTTTGTCTAGTGAGGGATTTAATGGAAAATGTGTTCTGGGCCCTACCCTGATGGGGTTGCTGGGTTCCTCCAGTGCTCTGTATATTTGTGGTCTTGGGCCCCGGAGCATTGGGCCCCCCTGTCCATTTTTTGGCAATGGAGCCCGATGCCTTTCTCCATGATATCGTGGTTAGACACCTGGTCCTTGTTCGTTTTTGATAATGGAGTACCCTCTATGGTGGTTTGAGAACTGCATTCATTAGCCCAATGTCTCCCTCTAAGGCATCATGGGCAAATACCCAGTGTTCTATACCTAGTTTTGTTAAACCCTCCTTCTATGGGGCAATTCCTTTTAAAATGTCCTATTTGTTCACAATTGTAGCATGTTTTGGTCTGGCATCTAAAACCTGTTGTACTGCAGCTGCTACGACTTGCCCTTATTTATCCTTGTTCATTAATTTCTCTACATAATTTAATATATGTGTTTAAATCTTCATGTTTCCATGGTCTAATGACTTCTCTGCACCAACGATTCACTTGCTCATAAGCCAGTTGTTTTATTAATGGCATTGCTTGTTCTGTATTCCCCAAAACTCTGGTAGCTGTTTGAATAAGCCTATCTACAAATTCAGCAAAAGGTTCATTAGCTCCTTGTATTACCTTAGATAATTGACCTTGTAAACCTCCATGTCCTTGTAAAGTCTTCCATGCCCTAACCACATCTACAGCAATTTGTAAGTATCCACCAGGATCATATGCAATTTGTTGCTGCTGATCCTCTTAAGGCCCCTTTCCTAACAACATATCTAGATTTCTCTTAGGATAACCAGCTGCTGCATTTTGCCTAGCCAATTCCTTGCAAAATTCCTCATTGGCAACCTTCCATAACAGGTATTGTCCTCCATTTAGCACAGCTTTACACATATTAGCCCAATCTGCTGGCGTCATGTTCAAGTTGGTAATGGATTCGACCATGCTTACAGTGAAGGGTGCTTGAGGACCATAGGTTGTTACAGCCTCTTTTAGCTGCTTCACTTTTTTGAAATTTAAAGCATTGTGAATTTGCTGCCCTCCTGCGTGCTCAAATACAGGGCATGTTAATATTTGAGATCCTGTCTCAGGATCCCAACTAACAACTGCAGGGGTTAGGGGCCTCCCAGCATATGGAGGTTGTGCTGTTGGTTGGACACTTAGACCCTCTGGTGATAGAAAGGTGTTATTAGCAGTCTCCTGTTGTAACTTTTCCCCTGATGGCTTTTTCTGCTCTAAACTTTCTTCCTCTGTCTGACTAGCTCAAAGAAAGTTTAGAGTAGAGGACTGCGAGAATGGGAAGGCATCTATGGAGCAAAGTTGTTGAGAACCACAGCCGAAGGGGCCCCAGCAAACTTCCAGCTGCCAGCAAACTTCCAGCTGCCAGCTGATGATTGGCTCACAGCGGCCCCAGCAAACTTCTACCTGGCAACTGATTGGCTCTTCTGCAGTGATGTTCATAGGGTTGTTTCCCCACCCTTTCTGACCACTGAGCTGCTCATTGGGGGACTTTTTTGGCTCCACCCACACGACCCAGCCAATCGGCCTCAAGAGCAGGAGGAGTGGGGGAGGTTGAGAGGCTTGTGGGAAGCCGGTGGTGGCAGTTGGAAGTTTGCTGGGGCCCCTTCAGCTGTGGCTCTCAACAACTTTGTTCCATAGATGCCTTCCCATTCTCGCAGTCCTC
This sequence comes from Ictidomys tridecemlineatus, assembly GCF_052094955.1. Taxonomy (NCBI): domain Eukaryota; kingdom Metazoa; phylum Chordata; class Mammalia; order Rodentia; family Sciuridae; genus Ictidomys; species Ictidomys tridecemlineatus. The sequence continues at coordinate 160,510,881 of NC_135479.1, read as the reverse complement.
CTGGTCATGAACCCATGTCTGGTTCCTCTGCTGGGTCGAGACATACTTTTCAGACTCCACACCACCATCAGTATTCAAGCCCCCAGCCACAATCTAGCATCAGGTCTAACTACTTCATCATTTCTAGCTCTGTTGGCTAGGAACCTAACTTCCCCTGTCGAGTTGACAGATAACTAGGATACTACATCATTCCTTGAGCCTGGTCGTGAGCCCATACCAACGAACTTAGTCAATTCTCAAATTTGGGATGTGGAGACTCCCTCCACTGTTTCCTGACACCCAGTTTCCATACATCTTAAAGATCCCAATAAGTTTCCCATCTAGGCGCAATACTCACTACTAAAGCACTCCTGGGCCTACAACCTATCATCCAGGACCTCCTTTCTAAGGGGTAGTTCCGCCTCCCTTACTCTCCATCTTGGAAGTTCGCAAGCCTAATGGCTCCTGTCACCTTGTTCAGGATCTATGACTCATTAATGAAGCTGTGAGGCCTATACATCCCCTGGTTCCCAACCCTTACACACTTGTATCCAAGATCCCTTCAGATGCCACCCACTTCTCTGTGATTGACCTAAAAGATGCTTTCTTTTCCATTCCCTTGGCTCCTGACCCTCAAGACCTCTTTGCTTTCACCTGGACAGATCCAGATACCAGACATTCACAGCAATTCACTTGGACCATCCTTCCTCAGGGTTTTAGGGACAGCCCTCATCTCTTTGGTCAGATTCTGGCCTCCAATCCGCAGACCTCTTGCTCACATTGTTCCTCGTCCACCTGCCTCCAATACTTAGATGATCTCCTTCTCTGTAATCCCTCTAAAGACCACTCAACTAATGACACTGTTGATCTACTTAATTTTCTGGCACAGCAAGGATACCGTGCTTCCCCTCATAAGGCTCAATTGGTAGCCACCACAGTTACATATTTGGGTTTTTCTATTTCCCAAGGGAAGGAATTTATCACACTGGACAGAAAACAGCATATCAGATCCTTGCCCACACCCAAAACCAAGGTGAAAATCTTTCCTCTTGGGGGTTGGCAGGATACTTTAGGGCATGGATCCCTAACTTCTCCCTACTTGCTAAGCCATTATATGACATGGCAAAAGGCTCCCAAGACAAGCCCCTTCCCTCAATGGTCGGAAAGCCCTTCACCATGCTAGGAAAGACTGTTCTCCAAGAACCTGCCTTACACCTTCCTAACCTCTCTCAGCCCTTCTTCCTGTATGTACATGAGAAGCAAGGGCAAAGCCTAGGGGTACTGGGGCAGAACCACAGCCCCACCTTCGCGACTGTGGCATATCTATACAAACAGCTTGACCCCACTCTTAGGGGTTAGCCACCATGCCTCAGAGCCTTAGCTGCTGCTCATGATCTTCAGAAGGAGGCATATAAACTCACCTTTGGCTCACCATTAACTATTCTCTCCCCGCATCACTTAAAGGATTTCTTAACATATAAGGGATTACAATCTCTTCCCCCATCAAGGATTCTGCCTCTTCTTGTCTCCTTTCTACAAAACCCCGCGATCTCTTTCCAACCTTGTTCCCCACTCAACCCTGCTTCCCTCCTCCCATGTACTCCCCGGGAGCCTCCTACCCATAAATGCTCTGAGATATTAGAAGCACTCCTGCCCCCATCCAGCCTCTATTTCTTAAGGGCCCCTCCCCTCATCATATCTCATCTGGTTTTCCAATGGCAGCTCCTACTTTCATGGGAATGTTAAAGTAGCAGGCTATGCTGTCGTGTCCCTCTCTTCCATCATTGAGGCTAATCCTTTGCCACCCAACACCACCAATCAACAAGCAGAACTTATAGCTGCCACAAGAGCATGTGAGCTGGCAAAAGGGAAAAAACTTTTCCCTATACACTGTTTCCAAATATGTCTTTCATATACTGCTTTCTCATGCCGCTATCTGGAAAGAAAGGGGACTCCTAACTACTAAAGGGACTGCTATTATAAATGCCAGCCTTATTTCTAACCTGCTACAGCTTCCACACTACCACTGTAGTTGGGAATAGTCCATTGTAAAACTCTGACTCTTCTCCTGTCACTGTGGGCAACTCTAAAGCTGACCAGGCAGCCAGATCAGCCGCTCTGCAGGCTCCGGCCTCTTCCACATTGTTTCACCTTTCCCTTGAGGAATGTCCTACTAACTCTCACCAACTCTTTCAGTTCCTTCATTCCCTATTACACTCCAGCCCACAGAGTCTGTCAACTTTCCTTCAATCCTTTTCCCCCTTTCTTCAGACGACCAAACTCTTCTACAACAAATTGCATCCACTTGCCAGATCTGCCAAAGGACCAATGCTAACACCCCCTTAAAACCCAAGCCCTTTCCCTCTCGTCAGGCCCGTGGACATACCCCAGGATCTGATTGCAAATTGATTTCACTAACATTCCCAGGGTAAAAAACATCAAATATCTCTTAGTGCTAGTGGACACATTCTCAGGGTAGATAGAGGCCTTTCCCACATCCAACAAGCGGGCATCCAAGGTTGTGGACCAGCTGATATCTGATATAGTCCCTCGTTTTGGGATGCCCACTTCCATCCAATCAGATAATGGCCTAGAATTCACCTTGCAGATAACTCAGGGGTTAAACAGCGCATTATCACTCCCTTGGCATTTCCATTGCCCTTAATGTCCCCAAGTTTATGGAAAAGTTGAAAGAACTAATTGGTCTCTCAAAGAAGCCCTCACTAAACTTACCATGGAATTAAGTTTAGACTGGACCAAGGTCCTCCCCTTGGCCCTGTTGCATCTTAGGGCCTTACCAAAGAAACCATCCAACCTTTCCCAATTTGAGGCCATGTATGGCCGCTCACTCTTACCTTCTGGAATAATTACCTATACCTGATTCCTAAGCTCTACCTCTCCTCTTCCATCTGTGTACTGAACTTTGGAAACACCAGGACTGGCTTCTACCTGACCCCACTATTACCCAGAATCTCCTCAACCTAACACCCAGCCAACAAGTGTATTATTGTCCCCCAGGTGAGAAACCCCAACTGCACCCCAAATGGGAGGGCCCCACCTCAGTCATCATGTGCACTCCCTCGGCAACAAAACTCAAACTCACAAATAATCACTTAACCCCCTGGATTCACATTTCCAGGCTCAAAGTGTGCTTCCAGGAAACTGATTCTGGCAGCTCTGGATCTAAATATTCGCAAGAAGCCACATCTACATATTCTTGCTCCCCTCACCCTGCTGACCCCTTGAAAATCCGTCTCTCTCATGTTCCTGCCCTTACACCAATAACTGAAAACATATCTGAAAATGTACTTTAACTTTCTGTTCTCCATCCTTATCTTTACCCCAAAGGTAATGCTTTTCCCCTCGTATGTATGGAGATTCAAGGTAAGAGAAACATATACACAAAAGGCCCTCCCAAAGGACTTTCGAAAAACCCACTTGGCCACCACATCTGATTGCCCCCTATCAGGATGCTCCTCAGCCATTTACATTATACTCTCCTCCTCCTTCTCTGAGCTTACCAAACGAGCCAACTTTCCTTACTTATGCTCCCTGTATGACCAAAGCAAAGATTACTGTACACAGTGGCCGTCCGGAGACCTATGGGGGCTGCACCTATGGGTCATGGAGAATTCATGATGCATATTCAGGGCAATTAAATATAGGAAGATTAAAGTTTGAATCTGCCTCCCCCCAGTACAATCTGACCATCTCAGACCCTGGGAATGCACACTGGTCATCAGGGGTAAAAGCATATTTTTACTGCAATGGGTATGCTAAAACCTCCCGTGGCTCCTTGTTTATTTCCTGAGAATATGTTTCCGTGGGGTCCCCAGTCTCTCTTGTCTCAACCAACATAAAACACTCAGAGCATCATTTGCTTGCATCCTTAGAGAATCAACATGTCTCTGACTCTCAGGCTTCACCAATTTATACTTGGTTACAAATCATTATTGACACACTGTCTTTCCTAAACCACATGGTCACTACAAGTCCAGCAAATTGCTTCCTGTGCGCCTCTCTAGCATGACCTATGCTTGCTGCAGTCTCAGTGAATGTTTCCAGCTTGCCCAACTCATCCTACAGAGGGGATCCTTTTCGACCTTTACAAAGTATCCCATTATGGGAACCTGAGGAAAATAACCACACTATGATTCCCGGGTTTGCCTTCTGGGATCCACAACCCCCAATCCCCTTCTAGGTTTTGTCACCATAAGCTGACTATTACACCATTCCCCACCCGGTTTCTTCTTCTGGTTCAATGGCACTCTCACCACCATCATGTTCTCCAACATGTCTAGCCCTTGTGTATTGGTCACCATCTTTCCACAGCTCACTTGCTATAGTAGCTCTGAAGTACAATTCATCCTTAATCCTCCAAGGCATGGAAAACAGGGTGCATTTCTTCCGGTGTTGATAGGTATTTCATTAACAGCCTCAGTAGCAAGTGCAGGGTTATCAGGAGGAGACTTAGGTCATTCCTTTTGGGCTGTCAAGGACATTAATTCAAAACTGGAAGGAGCACTCACTTCCACTGCAGAATCTCAAACATCCCTACAAAAGCAGGACACCTCACTGGCACAAGTCACCCTCCAAAATCGCAGGACTCTGGACTTGCTAACTACTGAAAAGGGTGGAACCTGTCTTTTCCTCAGGGAAGAATGCTATTATTATATTAATGAATCAGGTATTGTAGAGAGAAATATTGTTAAGCTCACTGACCTGGAAACCATCTTAAGACTCCAACAAATCAAGACTTTTTTCTTCTTTAATGACCACTCCTTCTTGCATGGGTTTGGCCCCTCCTTGGACCACTGTGTGTAATCTTCCCACTGTGTCTGTTTCTACCATGTATTATAAAGTTTATTCATGCTCAAGTGCATAAAATCTCTAATCAAACTTTCAATCAGTTTCTTCCCAGGGATTACCAGCTACTTGCCCATGAGCTGGACGAAACTCACCCATGTCCACACATCTTAAGAAGCCTCCACCAAGTGCTGAAAGATGAGGACACCAAATGACAGCTCCACTAAAGGTCCATCTCTATCCTACCATTCCAGAGAAATAAGCCCTTGGTTTTTAGCTGTATATGTTCTAATCTGCCTTCTCCTGAGCAAAGGCCTCTTTTCTATCAGCCCTGTAGACTGGACAACATGCCAGAAATTAAAGCTCTCTTTTTTGTTCCTTTTCATAGCTGCAGGTTTGTGGCTTGTGCTGTACCTCTGATTCCCCTCCTAGTAGAGATGACACCTGCTACCCTCCAATGCATGTAGTTCTTACAACCCCTACAGGAAGTAGCCAAAATTGGTACAGGGGGCCCCCAAACCAAAACAGAATGCTCTTAACCAGCTTCTGCTTAGAAATTACCAGCTCCTGGCCATGAATGAATCAACCACCTTCCCCAGGGGACATCCAACACAGTGCTGAGAGACTCACCAAAGACTCCTGTGATTCCTTCGTGAAAGCAATATCCGATGATGCCTGGCTTGTTCCCCTTGTAGAGACTTATGCTGATTGTACCAAGGTGATAATGGACCTTTGGCTACAGGGGACGTTTTGTGATATTTTATCTGACCATGTACCAATTTTTGCAGCTCTCCTATGGGGGCTCCTAACTTCCCTCCTTCAAACCCCTTCCCTGGCAAGGCCCCCACTCAGTAGGAAGTAGCCAGAATGAATCTGTGTCCCATTTCATATAATAAAAAAAGGGGGGAATGTTGGGAGTTTCTCTGAGGATTCCCTGGGTTTTTCTGATAATGGGTCCATGAATGTAACATGGCAGCAGGCAAATTGCCAATGGGTGGATAACAAGATGCTTTAAAATTTTTCCAATTGGTTCACCTGTCTTCCAGGCAAAATAAACTTCTTTTGATGATTAAAAACTCTCAATAACTTAGATACACAAGGAATGTACTTCAACATAATAAAGGTCATAAGTGAAAAGTCCATAGCTAACATCACACTCATTTGGTAAAACTAAAATGTTTTCCTCTAAAATCTAGATCAAAATGACCAAAGGTCAATTATTCTACTTTTAAACAGCATAATCATAACCGGAGCAATTAGCTAAGAAAAGAAATAAAATTTATTCTAATTGGAAAGGAGGTACAAGCACTATGGAAAACAGTTGAGAGATTCCTCAAAAAATTAAAAATAGAACTATCATGTATGGTTTAGCATCCTCACTTTTACGTATGTGTACAAAGTAAGTGAAAATCTCAGAGTGATGTCTGCACTTCAAAGTGGTGTTCCATGTCCATTGGAACATTATTCACAATAGCCAAAAGATGGGAGCAACCTGTGTGTCTACTGATGAATAAATGACTTGAAAACGGTGATATGTGCACACATTAGACTTGTTTCCTTAAAAAAGAAGAAAACCCTACAGTTTGCAACACAATGGAAGAACCTGAATGACGTTATGCTAAATGACATAAGCCAGTCATTTAAGTACAAATACTCTATGAACTCATTTACATGATGAATCTGAAATACTTAAACTCATATAAGCAGAGAATGGAAGGATGAGTACAAGATGATAGGGGAGGAAAAACAGAAATGTATTGATTAATCAAAATATATGAAGTTTTTATATAAGATGAATAAGTCTCTAGATGTACTGTACAGTACAATGTCAATAAATGATAATATTACACTAGATGTTAAGTGATGTCATCACAAATAATACTAGTAATAAATAAGGAGAGGAGGAGAAACTTTTGGAGCGGTTGTAATTTTATGCCATAGATTGTGATAATAGATTCACAAGTGTGTACTTATCTCCAAATTTACCAAGTTTTGTTTGTCTAGTGTATAAACTTTGAGTATGTGAACCATATCTTAAAAAAGTGGTTTAAAATAACTGTAATTAAAGTTATACATGAAATAAAATGCTCCAAGGAGAGAGAAATCAAGCAATGAAGAGATTTCTGCAGCAACTTATGGCATTTGTAATTTAAATCATAAGTGTAGAAAAGTTACTGGACATTTATAAAGTACAGGGAACTCATAAATATATTTAGATTTTGGAAAGAGCAGTAAGGCAGTGATATGGAAAAGGACAAAAACAAGAGGCAAAGAAATCAATTTATATTGAGTATAAACATTTGCAAAACATGATAAAAGCTACATTGTTAATAAACTAGGAAGTCACATAACTGAGAGGAACTAAAAAAAAACAATAGAAACAGGCAAAATATGCAACACATATTTAACAATATAAAAAAGTTAAAATTGTCAATAAAATATAACAGGATATTCAACTCATCTCTAAACCCAAACAAGAAAATAAAAACAATGCCATTTTGTCTGAATAATTGGACAACCTTTCATTTATGAAGAAAAGAAAAGGAGACATTCTCAAACAGTTGCAGAAAATGCAAATGCTTACAATATGTTTGCTAGAGAAGCAAAAACAGTGAAGTCAAGTGACTGTGTGGTCCAGAGCGAGTTCCTCTGTTTATCCTCAGTTTCTGCCAATATAAAACATTTTCATACTGCAATGCAAAAAACTGCACCAATTCTCCAAGAACTATTTACTACAACTTCCTTTGGCTCAATGACTTATCTTGTATGGTTTTAATTCCAATTTTTTCTGGACATAACTTGTTCAGCTTTACGTGTGAGGTTTATGTTCCTGGTTGAACTCCCTGAACTCCCTATGTGCACAGGGAGATTATCTAATACAAATCTGACCTCCTACACTCAAACTGGCCTCTGAGTTGGAGAGTTCCCTGACAAGGACAGTGATTGCCTGAAATACTACTTAGCGAAGCAGTAATGTGAAATAGTTATGAGGACAGATGCAGGAGCCAAAGGTGTGTACCACTTACAGGCTGTGTGACGATGGGCAACACCTTTCTGTAAAATAGAGAAAATTATCATCATTTACATGATAACATTGTTGAAAGAGACATTAATGTCATTTTCATATATATAACCTCAAAGAAAAAAGATATTGGCCTGAAATAGAGCATAGTCACTGGAAAAAACAGACATTGTAGAAAAGCAAGCTTAAATGGGCCCCTAGCAGACTTGTTTTTCCTTACTTTAAATGTAGTTTTAAATCCTTCAGACAAAAAGAGAAGTTGTTGAGTTTAGTTTCTAATATTTATACAGATGTTTATAATAATTCTCAAGGGAGTATGCATTTCTGAGAACTCAAATACATGATAATTCACTTAGGAGTTATTTCCTTAAGATTTATACATCTATATTTTCAGCAACCTATGTGATCTTTCAAAACTTCACTATCATTTTTTATCATGTTGGTTTTGTGATGTTCACACCATGTTAATGTTACTTGAATCACTATGTCAAACTATAAATGATGATCAGCATTTATAAAATGGTACACTTTGTTTATTCCTCTTTTTTGAGGACTGAAAGACAGAGTTGGATCCTAAATAAAAACAGGTGACACAAACTTTATGGACTCCATCTGTGTGGATTTTCTCAGTTCTAATCCCTTCCAAAACTTCATCCATTTTCAGGGTTATACCTGTCACCAATTCACCTTCAGCTCCTGGCACTCTTGATTTCTTTTGTGTCCACTATTTCCTATTTTTCCTGGTCAAAAATATAAGACTTTGTCAAGCTGGGATCTAAATTCATTTCCCCAAAGCCTTTCAACTGCCTCTGCCTCAAGGTCTTAGTCATCCAGGTGTTTTTTTCTTTTGTGGGAGTGCCAATTTAAAGGATGAAAGGCATCTATGAAGTTTATCTTAGAGAAATAATTTTTAAATGGATTGTGAACGCCTTTTAACATTTGGCTTCATTATTAGAAATGCCAGATTAGGCTGAGACAAACTTGAAATACTATTAATTAAAAGCAAATTATTACTCAGGAGTTACATATGAATAATCTCTGTACCTCACTGAAGGGACCATACATTAATTTGGACTTTTTTCCAATTTTAATTTTTTTTTAAGAGAGAGAGAGAATTTTTTAATATTTATTTATTTTTTTGTTTGTTTTCGGTAAACACAACATCTTTTATTTGTGGTGCTGAGGATCGAACCCAGCACCCCACTCATGCCAGGCAAGCGCGATACTGCTTGAGCCACATCCCCAGCCCAGGACTTTTTTCTTCAACTTCAAGTTAGAGAAAACTCATCGAGCTAATGTAAGTAACCGAGGTAATCAGAAACCTATGTACAATAGAAATTCAGAGAGTCAAGCAGGCTTCTGGAATTAACAATATTTCTTTAACCTCTCCTTCTTTCAGTTAGTGTGTTTTATTACTCTCATACACACTGACTTGCTTTCCTGGATATTCTGTTTCTCTCTTTTGTAGACTATTAGAAAAATATAACCATGAAGCACAAATCCAAAACTAAATATCCAGAGAAGTGCCATCAATACTCAATTAACTTTCAACTGTATCAAAGAGAAGTTTCCTGGACAAGCAAGCCCTAAAAGAGAAGGTTTAGGTGGTAGTGGGGGTGGGGAAGGCTGGTGGATCATGGCTTAGGGCAACTCCTTTAGCTAAGTGAAGAGAAAGCAATAAAAGAGGCAGAACTCAGGAAATGGTGATCGGGATCAGGTAACCAACTAACAGAAAGGATACACCATTTTCCTAAAAAGAGCAAGCACTGTTATTGGGGTAAACATTTCTCACTTATAGTCTATAGCTATTGGATTGGTTATGACACTCTACAAATAAATAAATGGAAAAATCACTGATGACTGATGTTAACTACAGATTTGGAGTGATAATGACATGTCAATGTGTCAATTCATCCATTAAAACAAACATACCATTCTGGTGGAGAATATTGATAATAAGAGAAATCATGCATGTGTGGGACAAGGACATGTGGAGGAAATAACAGTATCTTCTCAATTTTGCTGTGAACCTAAATCTGCTCTAGGAAAAAGAAAGTCTATTTAAAAATCAAGTTCATAACCCACTTGAATCAAATGTATGAAATATGATATGTCAAGAGCTATGTAATGTTTTGAACAACTAATACAAAAAATAAATAAAAAATAAAAAAATATCAAGTTGTAAGCTGGCTATGATGGTACACAATCACAATCCCAGAAACTCAGGAGGCTGAGTTAAGAGATCACAAGTTCCAGGATACCTTTAGCAATTGAGTGAGACACTGTCTCAGAACTTACTTTTCTTTCTTTTTTTTTTTTTTAATTTTTACAAAGGACAGGGAATGTAGTTCAGTGGTAAACACCTCTATGTTCAAGAAAAAAAATATCAAGTTCTACACACACACACACACACACACACACACAGAAAAAAGAAACCTGCTTTACTTTTAGGAAGAAAAAAAATATATACTTCCTTCGTTGTCTTTTAAATTGTTACTAGAATGTACAAAGATTTATTAAATAAATAAAATTAAAAGAAAAGATTTCTGATTGCCAGATTAAAATAGCAAACTAAGAACATGTATTAATGTTTTCATTTTCTCAGAATTTCATTTAGTGAATGGTAAAGACATGTGTGAGATAAATACATAACCACAATAAGTTTTAGAGTAGAAAAACCATCCATGAACCAAATATTTTGCTGTTTTTTTGCACATTAAAAAGCAGGAGAAATTATAGAAGTAGAAAAACTGAATGCAGATGAAAACACAGGTTAAAAGGTAGATAGGAACAGAGGACAGCAGTGAAATAAATTATTCTTTCTAGAAAAGCCAGAAGCTAAGAGTTGGAAGGCCCAGAGACTTGGAAAGAACTATAGAGAAGCAATCAAAGGAAGTAATTTAAAAACTGTCCACATCACTGCAACTTGGCTCCTCTCAACAGACTCCCATCCCCATGTGAATGGTGAATGACAGGTCTTGCATGTTCAGTGAGCATAAACAAAGAACGTTTTCTAAAAAAAAAAAAAATGAATCAATCAACTGATTGGGAATAGCAAATGTTCTAAGTCTGGAATGTTCTGCACAGATTCAAGACACCAATATCACTAGGCAAACACCCACTCAAACTCTGAGAAACAGTCCCTTTTGCTAACCAGTGTTCTATTTCAGACAAGATACCCAACTAGCCAGTCATACAAACAGACATTTGAGATCTCAGCTGCTACTACAAAACAGAAAACAGGATGTATCCTAGCAAAACCAGTTTTAGCCAAACAAACAAACAACAACAACAACAAAAGATGCTCTATTGAATTAGCATTTATCCCCACCCACACACCGACCCAAGAAAAAAAGAATCATGAATAATCCTATTTATTAAGTAATTTCTTCTCTTACCCTTAAAAGAACCCTCAGATGGAGCGATGATTTGAGAGTGTTATTTTTCATGGCTTCTCCTTAATACTCAGCCAAAGAGTAAGCTTTCCTGCAATGCATAATTGGCTCATGGTTTTTCTATTGTTTCCATTACTCTAAGAGGATGAAAGTTCCTATTCTGGGGACAGGCACTATGGCACATGCATAGGTTATTCTCAAGGATTCAAGAGGAAGCTGAGGCAGGAGGATCACAAGTTTGAGGTCAGTGCCTGTAATTTAGTGAAATCCTCTCTCAAAATAAACATGAAAATAACTGAGGATATAGCTCAATAGTGGAGCACTCTTGGGTTAAATCCTCAGTACTGGGGGGCAAATAAGAACCTAGTTTGCGTCAGAAACTGCTAATACACTCATTTCCTCTAGGGAATCCTGTGGGCAGACTGATAACCTATTTGCTATCTAAATACTCTCTAAATATCTTCAGATTAAATCTGATTGTTATCAGTAATGCCACACATACATGTGAACACACAAACACACATACACAATGAGCTTGCTGTTTGCCCATTTAGATAAGGAAAATGTCTGATGCTACAGAGTAGCAGAAGAAATTCATGCCAGCAACTGAAGCCAATCAACAATGTATTTTATTCTCAACGTTAAATGGAAATTCAATTTTCATAGGATAATTAGTAAAAAAATCATTATGGAAATAGTACTATCATAAAGAATGAGTGGATCTGTTGTTTTGTCCTGTGCCATGTAGGATATTGAGCAACACCACTATGCTTTACCTAACTAGAGGCCAGCATCCTCAGTCCCCATTCTTGACTATATAAAATGTTTCAAGAGTTAAAGGTATAACTCTGTTTTAGAGTATTTGCCCCGCATGTAAGGTCCAGTGTTTGATCTCCAGAACCACATAACAAAAGGAAAACAATGTCTTGAGATCTTCTACATGTCCACTGGGGGAAAAATAATCATTTCAGAACCACTGGTGTAGAGGAGGAAACTATAATTTGATATGCAGGAAGTTTATGAAAATTTTAAAGGAATGATATCAGCTTAAACTAAAACTAAAAGGGAGAGACATAAGGAAAATAAAGTAAAGAGCTGTCTTTGGATATTTAAATCAGAAGCAGGCTATGAGAGCTACTTAGTTGCAAAATACTTTATTTCTATGAAAATGACATTACTCTCATTAAAAGATGGATTTATGCCTACTTTAAATTTGAGCAGACTATCTGATTGCATTAACTAATAAAATACAGTGCCTGAAATGCTATGCCAGGTTCCAAATCATGGCCTCCAAGAGCTGGCAGCTTCTACTTCTGTCTCTTTGAAAGCTTATTTTTATAATTCAGCTGGGATGTTCGATTCCTAATACATATGGAAAAGATATGTGTAGGTATTTCAGTAAATGCCTTAACTGAACCTGAACTTGGGCATCTCAGTAGGTTGAGGTTTTTGATGACCAGTCTCTGACTGCAACCACAGGAGAGCCCAAACAAGAACCACCTAGCTGAGCCTGGTCAAATAATACAGTATTATGTTAAGCCACTAAAACTTTTAGTGGTTTGTTATCTATAAATAGACAGTCGATATTTAGGGAAGAAATTCTGGGTAATCTCATTGACCTTCCAGAGATTAAACTCTTGATCATCTCAACAGACAAGCAATTTAAACCAGCTACAATGCTGGCTGAAAGATGAGAGAAAATCTCATGAGTGATATAAACAAGAGATGATGAATATCTACCATGGTCTCGGACAAAATGGCAGCATTGGGAACTATGCTTTGTTCCACTCAGACTTCTATACTAAATCTTATAAAAATTTCAACTGATCATCTCCTTGAAATATCAAATTCTGAATCGACTAAAAGTGAGATTATCAAGACATCTATATAGTGGAAGGGGTGGGTGAGACACCTCTGACAGCATGGATCACATCATATAATAATAAATATCAGTGGTAAAAAAAATTAATAATCCTAAGGAGAAATAAACAACAACGGGGAGTACTAGTCTATTTACTCATACTCCAACATCCTGTATGCATGGTGGAAAATTCTGGAAATTATTACATACCCTTTCTCAGAAGATGCTGAGGAATTGGTTTCCATTATTCAAAGAAGCCATATTGATAAAACACCCACTAAATTTTCTTCCTTGTCAACCACGTCTATTCATTTGTTTCAGGAAGATAATGAGAAAATATATTTGGGTAAATCGTCACTCCAGTTGTGGGCTGTATTATTCATTCAGACTGCAATAACAGAATACCTAATCTGTATGACTTATAAACCACAGAAATCTATTTGTAATAGTTTAGGAAGTTGGGAAATCCAATACCACAGCACTGGCAGCTTTGGTATCTGATAAAGGCCTGCTTCCTGGTTCATGAGTGGCCATCTTTGCATTGTGCCCACACATGGTGGAAGAGGCAAAAAAAAAAAAGCTATCTGGGAGTGCTTCTATAAGAGAATTACTTTTATTAATGAAGTCTCCACCCTTATGACTTAATCAACTCCCAAAGGCCTTACCTGCAAGTGTTATCACATAAGGGCTAAGGATCTGAATGTATAATTTTGGGAATTATAACTAAGGACTGGATCATGTGATCCAGGAAGAGCAAGCTGAGAAATTAATCTAATGTTGTCCTAGTTTTTAGCACCTTAAGAGTGCATGGCAGAAGAAATTCAAATCTATTCCTACTAAATTTCAGATGTACAGGATTATAATAAGCAGTCTATCCATTCAAACATTTGCTCATAATGTACAATTTCAAAACACAAGAGGAAATAAACCACAATGATGAAGAAAAAAAACTAGCCATAGTAGGTTTATTCATTCTTAATTTTTTTTATTTTATTCCTTCTTTTTAGTTATACATGACAGTAGAATGTATTTTGACATATTATATACACATGGAGTATAACTTATTCTAATTTGGATCCTATTCTTGTGGGTTGTACATGATGTGGAGTAACCCTGACCATGTATTAAAATACAACCTAGGAAAGTTATGTCTGATTAATACTACTGACCTTTCTGTTCCTCTATCCCACCTTCCCTTTGCTACCCTTTGTATAATCCAGTGAATTTCTATTCTTCCCCTCCCCATGCTCTTTGTCACAGTTTACATCCACACATCAGAGAGAACATTCGGCCTATGTCTTTTGGGGACTGACTTATTTCACTTAGCATGATATCCTCCAGTTCCATTCATTTACCAGCAAATGCCATAGTTTCATTCTTCTTTATGTCTGAGTAATACCCCATTGTGTATATGTACATGTTTTCTTTATCCACACATCTGCTGAAGAACACCTAGGTTGGTTCCATAGCTTTGATATTGTGAGTTGAGCTGCTATAAACATTAATGTGGCTTCATCAATGTAGTATGCTGATTTTAAGCTCTCTGGATATAGACTGAGAAGTTGGATAAATGGATTAAAAGAGTGGTTACATTCTAAATTTTCTAAGGAATCTCCAACCAGAGTGGTTGGAGTCCCACCAGCAATGTATGAGAGTACCTTTGTCCCCACATCCTCACCAACATTTATTGCTACTTATAATTTTGATAATTGCCATTCTGATTGGAGTAAGATGGAATCTTAGTTTTAATATGCATTTCTCTAATTGATAGTGATGTTGAACATTTTTTCATATATTTTTTGATAATTCATATTTCTTCTGTGAAATGCTTGTTCAGTTTTTTTTGCCAATATATTGATTGGATCATTAAGATTTTTTTTTAGTGTTATGTTTTTGAGTTCTTTCTTTATCCTGGAATTTAGTGCTCTATCTGAGGTGCAAGTGGTAAAGATTCTATCCCATTCTGTGGTACCTCTGTTCATGTTCTTAATCATTTCCTTTGCAGTAAAGAAGTTTTTTAGTTTGAAACCACCCAATTTATTGGTTCTTAATTTTACTTCTTGTACTATAGGAGTCTTATTGATGAAGTCATTTCCTAAGCTGACATGATGGAGATTTGGGCCTACGTTTTCTTCTAGTAAGTGCAGGATCTCCAGTCTAAGCATAGGTCCTTGATGCACTTAAGAGTTGAGTTTTGTGCAGGGTAAGAGACAGGGGTCTAATTTCATTTTATTACATATTGATTTCCAGTGCTCCCAGCACCATTTGTTTAAGAGGCTATCTTTTCTGCAATGTATATTTATGAAGCCTTGATAAGATAACTGTATTCATATGATTTTGATATTGTGTCCTCTATTCTATGCCATTGGTCTTCATGTCTGTTTTTGTGACAATATCATGCTCTTTTTGTTACTGTAGCTCTGTAGTATAATTTAAGTTCTGGTATTTTGATGTCTCCTGCTTCACTATTCTGGATAAAGATTGCTTTGGATATTCTGAGCCCCTTATTTTTTCAAATGAATTTCACAATAGATTCAGATCTCAATAGAATGCTTGCCTAGATCAATACCCAGCACCTCAAAAGAGAAAGAAAAGCATAAAGACAAAATCAAGCCATTTAAAAAACACAAGTTAAAGAATTTGTCACAAAAAATATATCATTAAGAAACTTCTAAAAATGTACTGTAGATATAAAGAAAATGAAATTTCAAAGGGAAATTCACATATAATAAGAAGATGTAGCTGAAAACAGGCAATATTTTTGAAATATTTAAATATTTAAAGAATAACAAAATCTAATTTGGAGATGAAAAAGAACAAAATGAAAATACCAATTAGCTGTGTATTGATGATGATAACATTATTATGGAGATGAAGTTTTCTTAAGTCTTTGGAAGAGTAGTATGGAACAAATGCATGTCATAATTTTAAGAGTGTATAAATTTAAAACATAGGTTAAAAGAATTAGAGAAAATTTGAAAATATAATAAAAAGGAGAAAAATAGAAACAGAACAAATCCTTTTAGTTTTGAAACAACAAAAAAGAAAAACACAAATATGACTTAGTACACATAAATTCAAATAATTTTTCATTTAAAAGAGAAAAAGTTATGCCAGATATTGCTTTTTTTTTTTTCCAGAGGATGATACTGGACACCGAATCCAGGGCCTCATCTCCAGACCTCATATCAGATTTTTAAAATAAATTCATTAATGCCAAGAATAAAGGTGTGGAAATAATATATTGGGCACTATTAGAGTTTAGATCTAAAAATATCCCTCAGTAAGCTTATGTGTTAGGCAATGCAGGAATACTCAGAAGTGAAAAGATTGGACTATGACAACTATAACCTCATCATGGGTTAATCTATTTGATGTATCAACAATTTGAATGACTGGGTGATAACTGTAAGCAGATGGAGTGAGGCTGGAAGAAGTAGGTCCCTGGGGGTTTGGTCTTGGACTGTATCTCTCCCTAGTCCCTTTCTCACTCCCTCTGTCTTTATCTCCATCTCCTTCTGCTTCCTGGCTGTCATGGCCTGAGTAGCTTCTGCCCCTTCTTTCATGATGTTCTGCCTCACTTTTGGCCCATAGCAATGGACTTGGTCGACCATTAACTGAACCTCTGATACATACATCCAAAATAAACTTTTCCAGTGCAAAGTTATTCTTTTTTGGAACTTTTGGTCAAAGCAAGGTAAAGCTGACTAACAGGGGCACATATTAAAACATGCCATCAGTAAAGCTGGTATGTGACGCTGCTGCAGATTTTAAAAATATTATAAATAGAAAATAACTCCCTAATAATGGCAAATAATCTGACTCACTAAATAAATAACAGTTCTAAACTTAAGAAAATATAAAACAGAAATATACAAAGAAACTGAAAATATTCAATATTAAAATGTACATTTTAAATATATTTCTTTTAATTTTCATGAACTCGTACCAATGAAGATATAAAATATTTTAAATCAAGATTAATTAACTTGGTCTAATGGAAAAATGTATGAAGTATACCAAATCAACATGAAATATTTACAGAATTCATCAAGTAAATAAGCTAAAAATATTTTCAAAGAATCTGTAATCTTGCTACACAATGTACTAAAGATAAAAATCAATCACAAAAATACAAGTAAAAACACCCACCAATATACATAGAAACATATACTTCAAAAATACTTTTAAAAATTATTTTTAAATGAAAAATATAGCCAGGTGTAATGGCACATGCCTGTAATCCCAATGGCTTGGGGAGGCTGAGGCAGGAGGACCACAAGTTCAAACTAGCCTTAGCAACTTAGCAAGGCCCTAAGCAACTGATTGAGACCCTGTCTCTAAGTAAAATACAAAAAACAAAACAAAAACGCTGGGGATGTAGCTCAGGGATAAAGTGCCCTTGAGTTCAATCCCTGGTACCAATAATAATAATAATAATAATAAAAGAAAAGTATAAATTGAATTACAATGAAAATAATACATATCAATATTGAGATACAACTAAATTACATATGGAGAAACATTTAGTCTTAAATTTTAGGTGTTAAATTCATAAAATTTTGTGAAAAGAATATGCGAGTGACTAATAATATTTTATTGTCTGGACTATTGCAGTTCATTTTTCACCCAATTTAACAACCCCTAATTTGTTTCCAATTTTTGAAAATTATGAAGAAAATTGCTATAAACATCCTTGTGTTGGTTTTGTTTAGACATAAATTTTCAACATTATGAGGCAAATACAAAGATGTACATGTTTCATTTTTCTTTATTATTATGTTTTTAAATATTTTTTAACTGATAAGAACATAAAATTGTACATATATTGTACTTGGAGTACAACATGATATTTAAATGCATGTATACCTTGCCTGTTTCCTCAATTATCATTTCATTATGGTGAAAACTTTCAAATTGTAAGAAATTGCTAAACTGTCATCCAAAGTGTCTTCCATTTTTCATTCCCATCAACAATAAATGAGCATTCTTGTTGCTCCAAATCCTTACCGGCATTTAGTGTCACCAGTGTTCTGGATTTTGGCCATCCTGATTGGTGTGTAAAAGTGCCTCGTTGTTGTTTTAATTTGAATTTCCTTTTTGGCATATGATGTGGAGTATCTTTTTATGTGGTATTTGACATCTGTACATCCTTTTGGTCAGGTGAATGCTAAAGTCTGGGACACAATTTTACTAAATTGGATTGTTTGTTTTCTTATTGTGGATTTTACAAGATTATTGTATATTTTGGATAAAAGTGTATCTTTTAAAAACCATCTTACCCTGTCTATGGCTAGTCATTATCTGTATATTGTTTTTTCCAGAGCAGAAATTTTTGATTTCAATGAAATCTAGCTTTATAATTCTTTTATGGGTCTGCTTTTGTTGAATTATGTAGAAAGTTATTGCCAAACCCATCTCATTTTTTTCTCCTGGGTTATCTCCTTTGCCTTTTTAAAATTTGCATATATGTATTTGATCCATTTTGAGTTAATTTTTGGGAAGGTTGTAAAATCTATGTCTACATTCATTTCTTTAAACAGGTGAATGTCCAGTGGTTCTAGCACTATGTATTGAGAAAACTGTATTTTCTTCATCATGTTGCCTTTGCTCCTGTGTCAATGACTAGGTAACTACATTTTTATAGGTAAATAAATAAAATAACAATATAACAAAATAAATAAATAAAAATAAATAACAAAATAAATAAATAAAATAAGTTGTCAGTTTACACCTAAGGGTTTCATATTGAGGGTGCTAATATGAATGGGATTATGTTTTCAATTTTTATGTGAAATGCAGGGTAAGAAAGAATGCAAAAAACAAAAGCTGTGGAATGGTGAAAATAATGGATGACTTGGTCTCAAAACTAGTTTTACTCTCTTTTCTACCACTGCTCCTGACCAGTCTGTTTTGAAATCTTGGCATGTTTCAGAAGACAACAGGATCAAGTACAGCCAAAGGCTTTAGTTTTTGGTATAATAAGATGAAAAATGCCATAGTTTTGATAACTAGTTTTGAACTCTCCATTGAAATAGTTTAGCACCCATAAATAATGATTGCATTATTCATTTAAGTGTTATCTTTATTATACTATAGTAAATTACATGTGTGGTTATTCTCCCTCATTCTCTGGTTTTTATGCTGTATATGCTAAGTCATTCAATTTGTAGGTTTAAGTAGTAGATCAACTCCATCAAATGCTGTTGAGGCATTGAGAATAGAAATTGTCCACTTGGTTTGTCAGTAGGAAAGCCACATCTGACCTTGTCAAAGCAGTTTTGATGGAGTGGGTGGTTGAGTTAGGATGTGAAACTGAAGAAGTGTTGAAAAGTAAACGTTTGTGCAAGGACATGATATGTGGGAGTCACTCAACTGTAAAGACCACAATAAAATAAAAATCTGTAGCAGGAGAACCATGAAGGATTCAAGGAAGTTTTGTTATTTTATTTATTTATTTTGTACTGGGGATTGAATCCAGGGGCACTTAAACACTGAGCCACATCCTCAGCCCTTTTTTTGCATTTTATTTAGAGACTAGGTCTGGCTAAGTTGCTTACAGCCTCACTAAATTGCTGAGGCTGGCTTTGAACTTGTGATCCTCCTACCTCATCTCCCAAGCCCCTGGGATTACACGCATGTGCCACCATGCCTGGCTACTTGTTTTGTTATGGAAATTAAAAGAGCAAAATATTTTTTTCATGATATAATAGAGAGAAAAGTTGGTCATGTGAATATTCAGATTCCACCTTTTGCAATTCTGAATTCATCATTCCCCTCCCACCAGTCTACCTATCTGGATACCATCCTCAAAGCAATTTGTAGAACATTTCTAACTGGTTACCTAAACCAAAATCCACCCTAAACTGCTTCTTCTCTTATTTTCTATATGTAGATAGTCATTCAGTGCTACAAACTTCAGCTCTTAGACGATAAAATCCTTCTTCTCTTTCCCATACTACTACCAATATCCTGAATTTACAGTTTCTATTGAGTCTCCCTGGCTCTAGCATGATCTATAAAAATTACCATCTATATTGCTGCCAAATAACTCTATAACACATATGTCCTGCTTAAAAGCCTCTGATGGTTTCCCAATAAATGAGAATAATTCCTGAATCTGATTTCTCAGAACATCCTACCAGTACTCTTAAGCAACAGTCCTACTTACATACTGTACTATTTAACTCTCCAAATCTAGACTAAACTAGCCTCATTTGACCTTATTGTGGTTCTGTTGAAACAAAAACAAACAAACAAACAAACAAACAACAACAACAACAACAAAAACCCACCACAGCTGCTATTGTGCTATTGTCCCCTCTGGGGAGTATATCTATTCTTTTTTTCAGAACCTTACTGTGATTTTCTGTTGTCCAAGCTGGTCTTGAACTCATAGGCTCAAGTGTTGTTCCTATCCCAGTCTCCCAAGTAGGCTGCCTTCTTCAACTTCATCATCCTGAATCCTTATTCTGTACCCCTGTAAAATAAAGCAGCAATTTCACCATCTCTTGACAATCTAAAGTCTTACAAACTCTATCACCAGGGGTCTTGAGGTTTCACCTGCCTTTCTTTATAAGAAGCAATAACTGAGGTCACTAATTGAGAGTTTAACAATTTTCAGTGATCCACTTTATCTTTTTTTCTCTCATTCTGATGCAGAATTATGAATATTTATTGTACATAAGACTTTAAATCCATATATTCAATAATTTAAAATTCTTAATCACAATCAATATTATATTAGAAGCTTGTACAACACATTCCTAGGAAATTTTCATTTCCTATGAAAGTGGAAAAAGGACAACATAATCTGTATCTCAGATGTTGAGTTTCTCTAATACTCTCAGTTCTAGGAAAGAAGGCATACCAGTATATCATCATATGACTTTTTATAAGATTTTTATTTCACCAGTTTAGTAATAGATAAAACTTCTAAATCATCTTTTCAAAAAAGACATAGCTAAAATTCAAAGTTCAGTTTAGCTGTAACTGCAATCACAGCACAAGTAAATTAGCGCTAATGCAAAAGAAATGAGTACAGAACAATTAGAAGGAAAAAAATCTAAGAATGAATGTAGCCACAAAAGGCTTTAATTGAAGTTAATCTCACAGAAAAAAAAGTGCTAAGTGAACAAGGCAAATTGAAATAGTCATCAACAATGCAGATGTGCTTAACAAGGGAATCTTAGCCTTTCTGGAAATTTGGATGGGTCCTATGAACTGAACCCTGAGTTCTACATTTCCACAACCATTCCCTCTATAGCTTTGTCCCATCACTAAAGAAAAGAAAAAAAAATACCTGTTTTAAGATTAAAAGCATGTATTGCTAATTCTAGAATATTTCTTACTTTCATTTAGTAAAATTGAAACTCTAGAGAAATATTTTTCAGTGTGAAAACTAATTCATCTTGATTCTAGTATTTCAAATCACCCCAACACTTCTGCAAAACATAGACCAATTTGAATACTAAGTTCAAGGCCCTTTCCTGGATGATTTACATGGGTTACACCTCAAGTAAACATCACAGAAACATGGCAAGGTTTGCATTATTAGTCATTGTTTATGAATTAGAATTTTAAGGTTCAGAATGGTGAAGATAATTTTCCTAAGCCTGTACAACTAGTCGGAAAGCTTCCATGCAATTTGGAGTCTATCAATTTCCACAGTTGTTCTTTATACTGTTCTGCATAAAAATAAGTCACAATTGAGACTCCAGTGAGGGGTAACTATATTTAACTGTAAGAAACTAAGGATCTCATAAGAGCTGCAAAAAAGACCCTCTTCTGATGTCTCAAATCACAGAGAAGCAGAATGAAGGGCCTCAGCCAAAGGGCTCAGTGAAATTGGACTGAAGGTCAAAGATCACCTTTCTTAGTCTAGCTATTGAATGACAAGATTGGTGAGGAAGAAGGGAATAATTAAAAGTGACTGTTTAATCACTAAAATAAGCATTATTTTCTCCATGGACATAAGTTTCAATATTTTGCATCCAATGTATTGACAATGTAATTAAGAGACTAACAAGTGTGGGTACTACAGAGTTCTCTCATTATGGGCCTACTTTTCCATATACTCTCAGCAGTCTTGGAGCCAGGTAGGACACATGGCCAATTTGGGGAAGTCTGTGTGTACTTACAGTTCTACTGGGAGTCCATACATTACCAGATTGTATACGTACAACACTCCTTCAGCAGGAGGAAACTCAAGTGTGATTTCCATCCCCAAATCAAAGTGAGGAAAAACTTAAATAAAAACAGGAAAAAATAAGCCTTTCATTATCAAAGAAGAAGAAAAGCAATTTGCTGTGAAGGCAGAACCAATATGAGGAGCCTAGCTCTCCTGGTTCAGCCACATTACTGGACTTAATCACCTTCCATGTTTAGTTTTTAGCTTCCATTGCATAAAAAAGGCTTAAAATCTGGTCTGAATCCAAATCTAAAATTAAAGTTAAATCAACAGAATCTATATTAGTTTCCTACTATAGTGTACTACTCAAAATACACAAATTTATCCTCTTACAGTTCTGGAGCTCAGAGTCTAACTATAAAATCCAGGTGTTACAGGGCTATATTTCTTTTGGAGGCTCACATCTATCTTGCCTTTTCCAGTTTCTAGAGATTGCCTGAATTCCTTGGTTCTTAGCTCCTTCCTCCATTTCTAAAATCTACCACGAAGCACCAGC